>NC_052138.2:5515443-5815983 GCF_016086655.4 Lepeophtheirus salmonis | reverse complement strand
GAAAATAAACACCCACTTCTCTCTCTTTCTCTGTTCCAAGATATCAACAAATATTTATAATTTTTAACACTAGGCAGCAGCAAATTGCCACTTGATTGAGTGAAGTATGTGCATTTGAAACATGCCAAATTTAATTACTGTAATGATAAGTGGATTAAGTAATTAGTTATTGTCAATTCCACAAATTTCTTAAAACTGTTTGTTTTTTTTCAACAAATTACCTGATTTGAATAAATTACACAAATTTAGAATGTTTTCATTTCAACAGATCTAATTACACAAATTTTACTTTCGTAGAATATTTATTTGTGGTATTATTGGCGTTCAAAAATTGTATTGTAAATTTGAAACATTTATAGATATCTTTCCATTGGCGTCCTTCATCTAAATCTTCAATGCAGCCCTCCATCGGTACTCCAGAAGAAAGGTGATGATAGGCATGTTAATTACAAAGAATATCACAAAGCCAAGACTTATCAATGGCACTGGATGCTTTGTTGTTGTAATGATGTCAGCCTTCCTCGTATTTTCCAAACGTAGTGAAGCGGTCATTTTGGTAATTAAAGACTGGATTTACAAGGCATCAACTTCAAGTTGCGACCATGGGAATGTTCCTGCTATTTTTGAGGGGTGATCCATGTCTTCTCTTTTATCACGAGGATCTTCCTGCACTCCTCCTTGACAGTCTGGTGAGGATGGAGGCCAAATTGGACAGACACATAAATTTGCCGATTATCTTTACTCCACTATTGAGTATTTTTGGCTTTAGTTTCCTCTTAAGGCTATGGTTGTCGTCTATTATTTTTTAATCTTGGTAATCATATCCTTGGAGCAAGGAACAATAGGGAGATCTCGTCATAACTCATTTTTGCATCAAAAAGAGCTGACGCACGAATTCTTTTCGCTTCCATCTCAGTTACTTTTTGGGCTGATAATGAAATTTATTTTACAAGAATTCTTTGATTTTGTTGCTTTACCAGTTGTTGTTATTGTAAAAAAAAAAAAAATAGGTTAATTAGTTTAAGTTAATTAAACATTTTTACAGTTTCAGTCACAATTTGCTGGGACAGACTTTAGTGTTAACCATTAGATTGGTATTTTTTTGCAATATTCCTGGAATAAATAAACATGAAAGTAATTTATATATCTTCATATGTAATATGACAATTTTTTTTAAATTTAACTAATATGATATTATGTGGATACAATCCAATTTAAAAAAATGAAGTACCACACACGTTTCCATGAAACGTCTTGTAGTAATTTAACAGATAAACCCTTCCATTCCCTTTTTCATTAAAATAAAGAAGATTTTATAAATTCTTAGATAAAAATAATATCCTTAGGATAGTTGCATAAAGTACAGTCACCGACACTTTTTCAAAATTACCTCATATATGGTTCACATAAAATCTCATATTTTATATGATTTCATAGATAAGAATAGAGAAAGGCCTTTAAGCAACAATATTATAATGTTACGTGAGTATATTATCAAAAAATTCAAAGCTGCAAGATGTGAAGAGATGCCATAGTCTAGTAAACAAGTATCATTATTTAACAGTGGTGCCTGAACCATTGGAGTCATTGCCCCACCTCTTTTTGCAGATTTTTTATGGTAATCACAATTGAACGGGAAAAAATTATATTTAACGGTTTTTTTTTAAATTTCAACTTTTAAAAGTTTTGTGTCTCTTAAAAAAAAAATTCGAATTTGGCATTCATACAAAAACATTTTGTCAAATCAGTCAAAAAGTTGGGCCCCCACTATCTCTTTATAAGTTAAATCATAAAAAAATCTTGAATAAAGAAAGAAGAAAATCCCAATTTAATGTTTTGCTAGATATATGTATACAAAGTGGCCCAGATAAATTGTGAGAATTTTAAAGGCTTATATCGGAAGAACTGGATAGGTTAGAAAAATATTTTTTAAACTAATTGCAAGCTACATTTCTCAACTATTACTCAACTATTTTGAAGCATATCCTCCTCTCTCGATAACCTCGGCACCACAGCGCTGGAAGCTTTGGAAGGCCCAGATCCAGGCTATACCATTTTACAGGTCATTGATTGATGTCCAGGCTCTTTACAGGCTAAAAAAACCGGCCTCCAAAAGTGAGGACATTTTTTGGGGAAGAGATCCTACACTTTTTTGATATTGTGGGTCGGTGCACATGTCTTGTTGAAAATTGTAATTTCTTACTTTGGCTTCAGGGAATGTTAATTAAAAGTGAAAAATCAAAACCAGTAGCATGAAAAATCTGGATCTGCACAAGGTTGGCAGTGCTTACCAAAGCTTCCAATGCTCAGTTGCCAATGTAGTCAAAAGAATCAGATCTCATTATAAATAATTCAATAACATTAAATTTAGTTTTTAAATAATAACAAAAATATGGTCCTACACCATCTAGTTCCTTCGTTATAACCTTTTAAAGATTTCCCCAATTTATTTGAACCACCCTATAAATTGAACTTAATGTTTTAAAGACCTTTTTGAGTCAGTTGTAGGCATTGTATTCAAATTTGTGGGAAGAGTTAAAATAAACAAAAATTTTAAAAATAGTTTACAACTTTTATTTAATTTAGATGAATTATAATGGCCCTGATATGGCCCCGTCAAGTTAAATCTATAAATTTATCATGCTTTTATTGTGAAGATTAATTTTTCCCTCTCTAATAGTCCAACTTGCAAAGCAGCGAAAGGGTGAATAACAATATTTTTGTTGATATAAATTGAAGATAATTCGTCAAAGAATACAATTGTAATTTGTATCAATTTTGAGAAAAAAAAAACATATTAAATTGACAGATTTTTACTTTTTTTATTAATAGTTATTAATTCTGACACTTTAAGCATTGAATTCTACTATCAAATGCATTCAAAACATTCTAAGTAAGGGACCAAAATATTTAATGAAAGTGTTTTTTTATTTATTAATATAATAATAAAATATTCAGAAAGGCATTTTCATTTCTCTTTTGGCATCTTTGTTATGTATACATATAAGGCTTATTAAATTTTTGGTGGAGTTTATGTCAAATATAAAATGACAAAAATAAATGAAAGTTTTTTTGTTTTTTTTAACAATAAGAGCTACAATCTATGCTCTTATGTACATTATAACATAAAGGAATAAACGTAGCCTTGTTTCTCTTTTACCAATCTTACCTATACATTTAGGGTAGATCAAGGACAGTTTTGTTTGTCAAATGTTAAACACGGTAAACCACATTTGCTTAATATTTCTTTAAAGGTTACAACAGTCCGTAACTTTTTCATAAATTGCATAATTTTAGACATGTGTGGATTTATCGGAAATATGTCGGAGTAACGGATATAAATTTCCAATATCTGCATCGTATCGGTAAAGGAGAAAATTATTAGAAATTTTAATATTTGTATTGATATTTTATATGATTCAGTTCGAGAAAAGCAAGGAACAGAAAAAAAAATTATATACAGGGTACGAACTTCAAATATTCGCCTGACGGAAGCTCTCATAACTGAAAAACAGTATTAGATATCAGCCTTGACAATATACGAAAATCTTTAGCCCATTGAATTGAATGAAAAGGAAAATAGGCGCCCCGTCATCATGCCAATGGTGCACACCAGTGGCAATGCAAGCAGTCATTAGATTGCTAATATGCTTGGAATCAACTTAAAAACTTGCAGATCCGGAGGAAGAGGCTGGAGGAGTAGAAGGATCCAAGAATCATCATTCATGAGGCATCCAAAGCTTTTGACTACAGGAAAAAGTCCATGGACCCCCCTTCATTGCCAAGTTTGAGCAGATGATCAAAGCTGATCCTGGCATGTTAATGTGGGTAACTACGAAGGAGAAGGTTGTGGAATGTCTGAAGGAGCATACCCAATACTTTGTTTGCAAGGACACCTGGCCTACTAACTCATCAGACTTGAACTCCCTGAACTATTTGTTCAGGGGCATGTTGAACGCAAGGACAAACTGACTCCTCCCACTACAAATGCCTACCTGAAGCCTCCATCAAGTAGCAGGTGGGCACCATGGAGAAGGACCTGCTAAAGAGGGTTTGCAGCATATTCAGGAGCAGTGTAGAAAAATGTATTGAGGCAGAGGGCTCCTACAATGAATAAATGGATTTTTTACATGAAAATGTATCAATTTGTTTTTTATTTCAATATTCAATATATTAAAAATTGAAGAATTGATGTTTATTTGTTTTATAAAATGAGTATTGTGAATATTTGAAGTCTGCACCCAGGACTATCCATTTTTTGTAGGAAGAGTACACAAATTAATCTGGCTTAGATGAAGGAATATATATGCATATATTATTATTTATGTGATCTTAAAAAATGTGCGACACACTGCCTCTCTGGTAATTAAATTAGGTAAACGATCCATAATAAAATTGATTGATTTCCAAGGCTAGTCAACTTTGTCTTTCAGTAAAATTGAATTTATTTTATTAAATGATAGATAACGATAGATTTATCAAACGTAACACCCTCCCCACCTTAAAGAAATTTAATTGTCTCTTTATAACCCTTAACCCATTAAGGACGAGAATTAATTCCTTAAAAAAACTACTATACGTTGGGTGGAATAAATTTATATTAGTTGTTTTTGGATATTTGTAGATAAAGTTTTTGTAAAAATTATCAATTACCCGGTTTTTTTAAGGGCAGGATTTTCTGCCACTCGTGCATAAAATCTTCTTATTGTACTTTTATAATATAAAATATTTTTTAATAACAAACCAAATGCAACATAATACAAAATTTATTCTCTCTCTGAATAACTAACAAATATACATATTGAAATATTCTCTATATTTTTTTGTAGCTTTACTTATTTTGTGTGGCAAGGTTCCATACATTTTGGATGTAAAGGTACATTGCACATTTTACAAATATATATTGTTCTGGAGGATCACTGACGACATCTCCAATTCGGTTTATTTTCTTTAGACATCCAATGCTGTCTCCATTGTAGCGAACAGTCAATGTAGCAGGCCCACACGGCTATACTCTTGAACCTGGCTTTTTCTATGAAACTCCAAACTTTTTTAGAATACCAATTGTTATCATTCTTTGAAATTCCAAAAACTATATATTCTTTTCTCCTTGGTATATTCTCCATACAAAAACAGTTTGAGCATTTATACTCAATGCAAAAATTGGCCACCGCCATTTTTTGGATAGAATTTTCACTCTATAAGACGACTCGTTTTGGTCGAAAAGATCTACACCACCCATGAATTTATTGTAAATACTTATTGAGTTTGGCATTTCGATATTTATGTGCTTTCTTTTGACCTTATCCCATCTCATGGCTTTTTGCAGTGGATGTTTATGATATTTATTTGAGGCTACCATGACAGGCCTGTTGTCTTTCCATTTAACAAGTGAAATATTTTCTCTGAAAACTTACTCCATATAGCCTCGTTCCTTTTTCATCATGTTGACTATTGACATCAACTGAGCTTTCTTTTGTCTATCTTCTCTTAGAGTGCCTGTAGCACCAATTCCAATTTTTGTTAATTCTTTGAGCATAGAAATATTGGTAAATAGGTTAACAAAGACTACATGTTGCCCAGGCTGTAATTCCAAGTATTTGATCATTTCCATTACAGTATGGAACCATATACGAGGTTCCTACCAACAATTTTTGTACGGATACACAATATGGTTCATCGTGTAATATAGATCCGTCAGATGTGCAAGCATCCCATACTTTAAATCCAAAACAAACGTATTGGCTTCCCCTGAATGAACTGCTTATCTCCATGCTTTCCATAATAAGTTTTCATAATTTCATCGATACTATAATATCCGGGTACTTTTTTTTCTTTCTTACATTAGGACGGACCTTATAAAATCTATCTTTACTTAGTTTCATATTATCTTCAAAATGCAAGACGCGCATAATTTGCTCAAAAGTGTGGCACTTCATCGATTGAGCGATTAGATTATTCACACAATCGTCTGATGTTTCCCAGTACATGCGTCTAAATGGAAGTTTGTTATATCCTGAGAGCAGTGTTATAGCAAAAAAAAAAATTGTATTGTCAGGTGAAATACATTCAGCTGAGAAACCCTTTTGAGCTGCATATTACCAGCCTCAATTACAGTTTTATACACGACCAAAAGCACGAGCAGGCCTTCGCCACTTGGTCTCTTGGAAAATCCTGGAATTCCTTCTTTATCCAAATTGTCGGATATTTTTACACCGACCCAATTATTTAAGCCTTTTTGAATAATGAAGTTTTGCGGATAGCTACTTGTAATTTTTGATTGGATTTACCCACACAGAGAAGGAGTTCATATATACATCTCTAATTATGACAAAGCAACTATTATGAACACAAACATCACTCATTTCTTTGAATGAACATCTGCTTCTTTCATTCATTAGTACGACCACTTTTATTTGAGGCTCTCTGGCTCTATTATCCCCTTATCATATTATACTGATGATGGATGACGGGGAATGAAGCTAGGTAGTTACATTCATACATATGAAGGAACATCCTTGGGACCTGCAAGGATCTTTATTTATATTTACTTGCAGACATAACCATAACTAACCATACATTATGTATTATAGTGAAATGACAGTTGGGGGAAATTAATTAATGGATGAGGAACTATTTTGATATAATATAAAGTTACATATCAATTATGTAGCTTGTCATTACGTATACCCATTACTTCTGTAGGCTTTGTAGCTCTGTTTCGATTCATTCCCTTATATGTAATGAGCCTTTAAAGAAAATTGGTTCAAATCTATTATACATAGTCTTGAATCAATCCTTGAATTGATTTTCTAATCAGTCTTTTTTACAGTTGTAAAGCAACATCATTGTAGACAATATGATCATGTGCAATTTCGTTGATATTTATATTTTATTCAGGCCATCAAACTATGGAATTATGAGTATCCAGTACTATTTGTAATATTATATAAAGCACCCTGACCAACAGTTACTGCATGTGAAATGCTCCCCTTCGCTGAACATCAAGGAACTCTTCAAATATCCTAAAATAAAGATCGGCCTACGGGTAGCAAAAGTGTAGTGCTACGATTCAATAAGGTTATCCACCAGAGTTTACACCTAAGGAATGTGTGTTAGTCGGAAGTTCTGGGACACATTCTGTATGAGTATGCGTAATTGACGAAAATATGAAGCTCATGCTCCATGGAACTAACTTCAATCAATTGGGTTGAATGGAAAATTCAGAATATAATAATGTTAGACTTCAATCACTCGATGATTTCCTCATTATTCTCCAATGTAATCTTCCCTCTATAGAATGTTGTCTCCGTCAATGTGGAATGTGGGGTGACGAAATTAAAATTAAAAATATATTGACTTAGATTTTGGAGGAAAATATGAGTGATGAAATAACTTACAGAAGATGGACACATACAGATAGGTCACAACTGTAAACATTAGTTCAATCCAGTCAAGATTTCGTCAAACATTTTACAAAAGGTCTTCAAAAATATAAACCCTATGCTTTTATAACCAAAATGCAATCCTCCAACTTTAAAAGAGCGAAGAAAGAGTTAGAAGATGAAGAAATGCTAGCGATTTGTGACTTTTCTAGGAATTCTTCCTTCGTTGTTCAGGACGAGGTGCAAATTTTTCATTGGAACAATTCCATGGTAACACTTCACCCTTTCGTTGGATATTTCAAGCAAAACACCAGCTTAGAACATGTTACCTTTGTAGTAATATCAAAGTATAACACTCACGGTACTGTGAGCGTTCATTTATATATCAAAAAATTTATCCAATTTGTTAAATAATCCTTGCCATACATTAATTACATAAGGATTTAAAAAAATAAATAAATGAGTGTAAGTTCTAAATTAATTATCTTTTCTAATATTGTAACAAAGTTTATTTTCACAACATTTGGAATATGCAAAACTTATATTCTTAATGTTTTCTTCACAAAATTTATAAAATTCGATAGGAGTTAAAATTGGTTCCGAGTTTTTTCCTTCTGAACAACCCTGTAAACTTACTTTCCTCATTAACCGTTTAATTGTACCTCCTAAACCAGCACATGGTCCTTTTCCATTACTTGTTACAAAAAAAATCCATACTTCTGAGATTCCAAAATCTTCTTCCTGGTAGCAAAGGTTTAAGAAGTTCTTACAATTCTTATATTGTCCTACACATCCTTCCAAAAAGTATTTTATGTCGTAAAATGTTTCCCTTTTTTGATTGATTTGGTGTGGAAGGATCCTAGTGTAAGACTCATTGAAAAGAATCTTGCTAACATGAATGTACGCCCATTTATGTCAATAGGTGGTCATAATTTTCTGATATTTTGAATTAAAAATCAATCGTTGTTATAGAACAAAAATGATTTTTGTTTATTTTGCAACTAGTAAAAATCTAAGATTCCGGGGTTTTTGATAATTGGGAATAATTTTAAAATTAAAAAAAAAAAAAAAAAAAAAGTATGTTTTTGTATCTACAAATAACCCCTCTAAAATTAGGAACGTAATTTTTCAAAAACTCTTCGATAAGGTTCTAGTTTTTGCAACACAAGTAGCTTATAAATAGAAATTAACCTTTATATTATGCTAAAGTATCCATTGATCATAAATTTTTAACAGTATACATGAAGTTCTTTAAAGTTTGTTGATATAACAATGTTTCCGCCGGCTAAAAAAGATACTCCATCAGACAGCTGTATCATAATAAAATTGCCGGCGAACGCAATTGCCGATATGATACAGCTGTCTGATGGAGTATATTTTTGCCGGCGGAAACATTGTTATATCAACAAACTTTAAAGAACTTCATGTATACTGTTAAAAATTTATGATCAATGGATACTTTAGCATAAATAGGATAGGAATTTTTCCAACAAACACCAGTCTGCTATAGAGATTGAATAGGTGGTAATCACTTGGTTGGGAGGTTCTTATACCTGGTACCAAGTGATTACCACCTATTCATCTCTATAGCGAATGATTTTGTTGGTGAAAAATTTGCCCCGAAAGAAGCTTGGGAAAATCGACGGACTCTATTAAGAAATTATAAAAGCATAAACAGTGGATATTTTACATAAATCAGATAAATCTTACTATGTAGAATAAAACATTGAAATTAAAGAAAAAATAATGGATTTCTTTTTATTAGTATATATTTGGCTTCTCTCAGTTTTGGATTTTTGTTTAAGATTGTTTTTATGTTGAGGCACCAAATTTAGAATAAACAATGTAAAAAGAAAAAAAAACTGTGGAAATAAAATTAGAATACATTATTGTTAATAACAACAACTGGGTTTACAAACACTCTTAGAAAGTAATGGAAGGTTAAGTCATACTCGCATATGTTACAAAAAAAAAAAATTACTCTCCATTATAAAGATCTCTTAATATCTAATCCTTGACTATTCTCAAGAAAAAAAATGATGAGACTCTATGTTACTTTTAAGTCACGTTAAATTTGAATTATGTCACATTTACTCAAATAATGTAATATAATATTAAATGACATTATTTTTATTTACTGACTGTAGAATAATTTAATGTAAGGCTTTTCTGATCCCTTGTGTTCTTTAACAAACACCCACAAGCCTACAAAGTGAGAGAACAAAACTTGTTAAAACATTTACTTACAATTTTAGGATAAGGGGTTATTACACAACTAAGCAACAGCTTAAAGAAAAAAAAAAGAATTATAATCCTTAAGTCTCTAATTGTATAAGTGTTGGGGCAATACAAAAATGGCAAAGGGTGAGCGATATTCCCCACGCCAGTGTCAGTTCCGAGAAGGCTGAAAAGGTCCTTAACATCCGCAATGCCTATAACATCAAGAAGTTGAATACAATCCCATACAGCCAAGAAGAACCAAAAATTATGCAGCAACAATATGGCTGACATGTGCCCCCATATACCCCTCCACCAAGTCTGATCTCAACCCTCTCGACTTTGCAATTTAGAGCATCTTGGAAGTAGAATATATTATGCACATCTTATCCTAATTTGGATTACCTTTAAAGTCCCATCATGATACCATGGTATGTCGTAGACACGGCCTTCATCATCATGAGCTTCCAATCTGTTCACCGACGTATCAAGCCTGTTATTGCTTCTGAAAGAAGGGCATATGGAATAAAAATGTAGCTAGTTGTAATGTTTCAACATATCAAAAATTAGGTCCTGATTGCATAAAAGTTATATTTTTTGAAAAATAATTATACTATTGCATGTTTTGGGTATTCACTCTGAATGATAAAAATATTTACAATCTCCCTAATGCTTTTCTTTACCAAAGCATACATATATATTTTCTTATTATACGTTATGGGTTAATAAATTTTTGTCAATAAAGTCAGACGTAAATAATGTTTGAAACATATACAGCCCACATAGAAACAACGTGGGGAAAAAAGGTCAAACACATTAAGTTTAATATATGAAATTGATTGGGCATTGCCATAAATATTTACATTTAATGCATAAAATGTCGACCCTTAGCAACCAGAATGTGTTCCAGACGGGATTGGAAACCAAAAAATCTGGTGATAACGTCCTGGTAGCCTTCTAAGCATTAAAATTTTGAATGTAGATACTAAACACCATCCACTGTAGATTGCCCTGAAACCCATAGTCTAAGGGAACAATGTCTGGGGAGGAGGGACTACAACTCCAAAGGCAAAAATGCTACCGCACTGTAAGTTCTCACTTAGTTATCGGTTAATAATACAAAATAACCTTCATCCTGATCTTAAGGCAAAACAAAAGTGTGATCCCAATTAATGTGGCATCATGTAAAAAACCGCATTGAATGCAACAAAAAAAAAATGCGATTGATACAGGGCTTATACTCTTTCGGTTTGTGTTACACAACAGTGGTTGAACCTATTATTTATTTGCTCTATACATCCCCTTTTCTGTCAACAACTTGACTGTTTAAGCTGGGGATAGAACAAAAACGGCCAGCATTGGTGAATAGGGGCCAACAAGACATCATCAGACTGCAAACATGTTTGATGACGCGGCAAAATGAATTTTATTTTCCTTATTATTTAATTCCTGATACGTAAAAATTTTTTTTAAATAAATTATATTAAATTCAAAAGATTATTGAAAGTTATTGTGTGGTCATAAAAGACAGAGCGTACTCCTGAGGATTGGTTGCAGAGCTAAAATTGTAAGTCCTTGTTGGACTCCGAGTAAAATTGGAGATTGAAATTGCAGTAATTCTAGCAAGTGTCCATGGTTATGTCTTTTTCTCCTTCTCGACTAGTCACAACTGATTGTAGCTGATCTAATGGAACGTCACGAACATTATTCTTTCTGTTCTACAAAACATTCTTTAAATTTCAGGGTTGCCATGTTGATTTTTTTTAACATGCCCATTCCACACTGGATTTTCATCATTACATATGTGCATGACTGTAGGAACTGTTGAACTTTTTGAATAATGTTTGAGAGAAACCCCACTTACTATCATCAAGTTTTATTTTACTCGTTGCTAGCTACAGCTAAGAGAAAAAGAAAATGAACACAAATAATACTCCTCATTGTTCGTCCAGTGATGCATGAAACATCAGAAACCATTAACCAACATAATAGTCTTAACAATCTGAATAAAGTTTTGGGATGAGAGAAACTTAGGTGTGATGATGTAGAATTTAATTAGCTGCAAGTAGTCATGGAAGGAAGGAAATAAGCACAAATATTAATCTTTATCTTGTTAAAGCGATGATTACTACAATAACATACTTAATTTTACTATGAAGTCCGACAAAAACTCACACTTATGATCAGAGGAGGAAAAGAGTCTAATTGATTTTCCAATCTTTGCTCCAATGTCCAAGTCCTTAAACATTTTTATCAAGATCAGTTTGAGTCTTCAAATGTATTTCTAACATATTTCAAGCCTTTAATCATAATCATAGGTCCATAAAGTTAAGCTTTTCTGTAGTTTAAAAACAATTACCTCCCGTGTTAATGACGGATTTTAATTTATAGTTATTGAGTCCAGGTCTTCAAATTAGGAACTCAAGGTCGAGTCGTACGTACCGGAGTACGAGTCCCCACCTCATCAGGAAATTATGGAATTAAATCAACTTATTATTGTAGTATTATATAAATTACTTATATTATACCTGTCGTCGATAAAAAACTTTCTTCTACATTTGTAAAACCACTTATAAAAAGTATTTAAAAGTTTTTGAGAATTTTTGACTAAGTTGGCATGAATGAAATGAACAAAGGAATTATTCCATACATTTTCTTTCACTCTAAATTAACATAAAGTTTGTGCAATTCTCAGAGTTAAGACAGGCCTATTTAACTTATGTATGTTTATACCTTTTATTTCAAAGTTATAAGTTTGAAAAAAAAAGAACATACACTTCATGGAATGATGTTTAATTATTTAAAAATAAATTGTTATTTTATTTACAAGATATGATACCCTTTAATATCAGTTGCAATAAGTCAACAAACTACAACAATGCTGGCAAAAAGGCAAGGTATTGCAGATCACTCTATCAACGAGATGACATACATTGTCAACTTCTTTGTAGGTATAGGAGGCTCATTAACAGCGGTGAAAGCCTCTCCTGGAAGACTGGAAGTGGAGGTGAAAACAAGATTATCAATGAAGACATCTTGATCGGTGTGACTCAGAGTGGGTGTAAAGGAGTATCAAGATATGGTGAAAGAGGTTGTGAAGCCGTTTTTGTTTGCCAAATACTCCAAACAGTATGACTGCTAGCAACAAGACTGAGTACCTGACCATAAGGCACTAACAACTCAATCTTGGTCCAAGGAAAACTTCACCGGTTCCTGGCCTCTAAATTTTAAGTCCCCCTCATCATTAGACTGTTCACCATTGGACTATGGAATATGGTACATTGTAGAGATGCTTACATATTCCTCGATATGAATGTTGATTCCATAGGAGCTTGTATTGAGAAGGAGTGGGCTGGCATGTCTAAAGACTACATCATCAAGGTGCGCAATCCATTTAGGTCTAGAATTGAGGCCATGATGCCCGCAGAGAGAACCCAATAAGTCAGAGCAATGCCAGTTACCCTCATAGTAAATAAATAGAGCAAAGTGTGCCTGTCTCTCTTGGTCTCAATTGAGTGTGTGCTTAAAATGTTAGTGCGCGACTCTAGATGTAAAAAATAACAATGTAGAAATGTGCACGTATAAAAAGAATTTCATAAATCTCAAGGTGTTTCACTAGTTCACTAGTTTCACTAATGGAGGGATAAGATTTATCTTGGAAGAGGATAACACTTTAACTTTTTAGCTATACAAAAGCTAAAATAACTCACAAGAAAGAATAAATAATTGATTTTTTGATTTCTCAAATGAGAAAACCTTTTTCTTAAGAGAAAAAAAAATCATTAAAATAACCCATATATGACTTTTGATGGGGTAAAAAAAATAATTAATTGGTATTTCTTTATACATCTATAATAATTTTATATACGTCAGCAAAAAAAAAAAAAAACTCTTACGCTTCATTTCTAATACTTAAGGTAGGTTTCCACATTTATCATACGTGTACACGTTTGCTAGTATTGAAAGTGAAGCAACTTTTTTATTGTTAAAAAAATGACTAATTACACATTTTGTGTATTTATAAAGCATTGCGTTTTAGTGAAAAGAAAAAAACTGTTGAAACCAAGGATTGGCTTAATTAGCGGTTGTCATACTCTGCAGCAGCAAAATCAACCATCAAAAACAGTTTCCTAAATTTGAACAATACTAAATGAGTGCCTGTAAGAGGCAGTTACCTGACGAACATATCAAAAAAGTCAACAAAATAATTTTGAATGATCAGAAAGTGAAATTGATATACATAGCTGAGACTCTACAGATATCAAAAAACGTGTTGGGATATCGTGGATGAATATTTAGAAATGCATAAGCTGTGTGCAATGTGCGTACCGTAGAAGCTCACAACCGATCAAATAACCACAACGTTTTCAAAATACGAAGTATTTTTATAACAAAATTCAACTGTAATAAATTGATAATTGATAAACACCTTAAATCCTTGTGGGACGCTAAGAATAATTTAGGATCGGCATAGGATTCATTCAAGTCGAACTCCTTGCTAGATATTGTTCTGAATAAAAACCCTCATAGCATAGCTACTTGCTGTGCACATAATATAGCAACATGACAGCTAAGCTGCTTTCCAATCTTCAAACTGTCTTGGAACCCAATTATTTTGGGATTCCTTTTTTTCTTATATACCGTTAGTTGTTAAAATTAGCAACTCTAACATTTATTTCTTATTGTTCTGACACACCCATAGCCATCAATGATGTTTTTATTTACAATTACGATATTAGTTTTTATAGTTTTTAATCTAGTTTACGAGAATTACCGTTTATAGGTTTTGTCTAACTTTTGAGTTAGATAAATATAAATAACACTATCCTACAAAATCGCAGTTTTTTATGCACAAGAACAGCATATGCTCCACTTAGAACAATTCGATCTCCTGATTCCAAACATAATCTTATTTTTTCTCTCATATCCTTATGGCCTTCAGAAAAAGGCCATACATTTTTTGTTATTTTTGGCTATTTTTAAGGTTCAACCTCTTTTAAACCCTCGGGTTTGAAGATACAGATAAACTATATTAATATATTTTAAAGCCGAATGTTAAAAAATTATAAAACCATTTTTAAAATGTATGCATCATATTTTTAGCTAGAATTATCTTTGTTTAAAGTGGAAAATAGGTTCTTTTTATTCAGAGGCTCATAGCTTCAAGATGAACAAATTTAAAATGTTTAAAACTATCTCATTGGATAGCTGAAAGTATAAACTTTGATTTGTAAAAAATAATCTCTCCAATAACGCTCTATATCGTTATCAATTAGAGATAAGGGCAACGACAATATTTTAAGGAAAAAACTAATTTTTGAATTGACCTCATAAGTGCATAGGTATTCGTATGCCCAGCTAGAAAAGATAAAAAAAAAGACAAAGAAGAAGAAATGAGATAGAAACAAAGAGAGTTAAATAGAAAAAGAGAAAAAGAAAATATATATAATAAAATTTGTTATAACATTAAGCCTCATGTCTCAAACTGTATAAATAAATTATTTCAAGCTTCATGGACACAAGATGACTCGTGTGCATACTCATAGTGATTGAGGGATTTCAAAAAATGGACATTCAAGAGAGTGCTCGTAACAATACTCTTTGTTCCTATCTCTTATCTTTTTCTCTCTCTTTGTTTATATCTCTTCTAGCTGGGCATACGAATTTATAAATGTATTTAAATTTTGAAAATATATTTAAAATTTAAAACTTTTCTCTAAGAAATTTTAAAAGTCCATGGCTGGTCTCAGGATTAAAAAAAACCCACATGTATTCACAAAAATTAAATTTTTACTCTTAATTTAGCATAAATTTTTTTCATCCTGATCAATAAAAATTCCCATAATCAGCAAAAATTACTATTTTTTATTTACCTCTCCAACCCAAACCCCTGTATTGGTATGTTGTTTATTTCATTTAACACAAGGAAGTGGTAGTTCTAATACCTCCAAAAAAAATTCTACATTTCTACCCCCTTCCTTGAGCACTAGCCTACACTAATCTTGATATTACATACAACTAAAAACCGTTCACTACAATGTATGGTATCCCATCTTTCCTCCATAATGAGATAGATACGTTCAAATATAAAAATATATGTTTATTCACAGATACATACATTTTCAATGGGTTCTTCATTTATAAATATTCATTCATGCGTATATCTCAAGCAATATTCCAAACACTTTATATTATCTATTCGCGTATATTTCTGCTATTCTATATATGTCTATGAATGTACAAGAATAAGAATAAACACATACTTCTTATTTGGATAATTTATTAAATTTTTTATATGCATCATTAATTTTACTCGCTATTTTTTTACTATTGCTTTAAGAGGAGTAAGTTGGATAAAAGGAAAAAGGCAGAGCAGACCTGTTAAAAGTAATTTCTAGCATCTGTTTATAAAATAGCTTCTTAAAAGAAAATAAGACCCACTCTGTATCGTTTAATATTCCTTTATATTATGAGTGATGTATAAAATTTGACCTGCCGGCGTGTAAAAATAAGAGAAACAGAAAATGAGGTAATCCTGCCAATTTAAAGAATATATGGTAGGCGTGCCACTTAGCTGTTATTAGTGTTTTATATGTCCTTATTTATTCGGTCCAGTGCAGTCTTAGGACCAGTCCTTTCGGTCCATAGGACTGTCTAACATTAATTCCTATTGGTCCTTGGGATCGATACATATGACTGTCACTCCTATGAATTTTTCATAACAATATGGATAGTTTATTAAATTAAATAAGATGTATACAATGATTTTAATACATATTCCACATATCTTTGCAAAAAATATTGTGTTGTTCATTATATATCAATAAAATACGAACATATTATAGTGTTAATTATTGAAAAAATTGATTCTATTATATAAAGGAACAATTTAAAAAAAGAAGGACAAAACATCTCATTGACCTCACGAAGGATCAATTTTTCCTTCTTTAAGGACCGAAAAAGGGTCTTGGATGGGACTGTGGTCTGCGGTCCTAAATAAAGACTGACACAACACTGGCTGTCATGTTCCTTTATTAGACTAGCAACAGAGCAGTTTTGAAAGGTAGAAATAGGACGGATCTTGGATCCGGGTAAAATATAAGTAAATGGGAAGTGATCTGAACTCTGAGGCACAAACTGGCTTGTGTACCCGAGCTTTTAGGGATCATAAATAAGGTCCAAAGTATTTTTCGGATAAAAACAGCTATTAGTAGTACATAATCAAAGCTATTAAAAAAAGATGTGATGTATATCTCATGTTGCAAATCTATTGATCTTGAATAGGGCTTAAAGCCAAATATAGATAAACAGTTGATGGAGTAATTATTTCACACGGCGTCACCTCATGCACAAATCCAAACAAATGACAATTTGTTTGGTTTTCAACTGTCGAAGTTTATTTTGCTTATTTTCTAATCAGTGCTGTTAGCATCGTAGAATATGAATTATTTCTTAGCAAGCTGTGAACCATTATCAACTAGTATTGAATTATAATTTCATTGATGGAGGAATTGGGTAACTATCAACTAATTTTCTACCTTATTTGTGTCTTTTCGAAGGAGAAGTTGCAAGATACACAATATGTCCCCAATGTTATATTAACAAGAATGGTAATAATCACTAACAATAAAGATCTTATAGTAATAACGTTGTGGTATTCTTTGTTTTGGCATCAGCAATCATTAAAAATGTAAGCTTAATCCTGATTCGGTTTTCTTTCGGTCTGAACATTAGGGAAATTGCTAATAAAATACGAGCCATATTTTTTTTTTGATCTGGATCTGAAAGTTGGAGTATCCAAAATTTACTTGAATATTTACGTCTAAAGATTCGAACTGACCCGGATTCGAGAAATTGTCTAATCTATATCTTGCAAGGACATTGGCAAGGATGACTCTGATGTCGATCATCAATTTTACTCTGAGTCCAACAAAGACTTAAAATAATAAACAGTGACAACAATAATTAAATCTGCTGGTATTCTATTAAAAAAAAAAGAAGAAAAAAAAATGAGAGTGAATATGCAAACAGTTTGAAGAATGTTTAGAAGAATAGCAATTTACCTGACATTTTAAATTATTTTATACTCACGGACCAGCTATGAAATGAAGGATATGAATACAAACCCTAATATGTATCATTCAAAGACATAGGGAGAAATTACTTGTATGTCAATCTTCAATTCTACTGTGCGTCCAAAAAGGGCTTATGCTAATAACCAATATCAAAATAATAAGATCCTGACAATTTATAGGACATTAGGGAAGAAAGCATTTTTTAACTCATGACGTTTCATTAAATCAGCTCCGATAAGCTAGAAGATGAAGAAAAAAAACACAATGTCCACTCCGTAAATAGCAAGGACATGGTTGATCCACGATTCTACTCTGAGTCCAACCAGGATCTGTTTGCATTGTCAACTAAAAGAGACGCTCTCGATTTCCATGAGGAGTGTTCATTGAGAAGTACAGAATAAAATTATTTTTTTGCAAAACAAGAGCTTAGTCAATATTCAAATCGATCACACGCTTGTAGAATTTATCTACTATAACATAATATTATAGTTTTACTTGGATGTACCTGCATTATTGATTTTATTTCCAATTATTTTATTAATACGTATCAAGACAAACAACTCGCTAATTTTCTTCCTAATTCCGTTTTTTAATTCGTAGTCAATGGATACTTTCTACCTTTTCCCCCGTTAAAACAGTAATTCTTTTATTATTATTATTATTTTGATTCACATAATTCTGAATTTTGTACCTAAGGCTATGTTTCATTCTGCTCAGACCAGATTCCTGGGCTCTGGAGGCAAGTTTGTTTTTTGGCTAATAATTTTTTTTTTATAAAACAAGATCGATTCCCTGTGTCTCAAAGTTTATTTTAAGGTATAGGTTATATTTTCGAAGGTGCACCAAAAAATTAAGAGCCCAAAAAACGAAAAAGGGAGAACGTACATATATTAAATACAAATTAAAATACTGAATTAGAAAGAGGATTAGCGAGGTTGTCTTAGTCTGCATTGATAAAATAATTCGAAATTATATATATATAATGCAAGTACATCTTAGTATTAAATGATATTATAGTGCTTTCTTGTAGACTGTAATTATAAATTGACATTTTATACATGGATTTGTTTCCCCTCCTTGTAAATTTTCTAACTATTAAAATTTGTCGTATTGATGCTAATTCGTTTTTACTAATTAGCAAAAAATCTTAGTGAAAGATTTATATAGCAAAAGAGATTGAATAATATGTATTTTAATTATTATTTATTATGGAGAGATGACATGAAATAAAATACAATCTTTTTTTTTGTTATTATTTAACCTTTAAAGAGACACTTTTAAAACTTCATGTTATAAAGGGTTTCATTTGATTATAAATGAAATTTTATTTTTTTTATAAGTTATTATAACTTAAGTAATATAATATAATTTATTTTCTAAAATAATGTAGTTGAAAATTACACACTGATAAAAAAGAATAATATAAAAAAAACATATGATAATTCCTCCAAATAGCTGACAAACTGAGTGTACTAAGCCCCCCCCCACCCCTCATCCAAATATTTACTCAATCAATCAAAAAATACTTGCATAAGCACATATAAGAATTGATATTCCTGCTCTATTTAATCTTGGAGCACTCACCCACAAAGTTCCAAAGCATGTCCAGGGCTAGTAGACAGACTATTTTAACGTTAAGAATTCGAATACTGACATTATTCGCATCACGACGAGCTTCAAGAAGATAGTGCACGGGCAATCACAGTAAATGTAGGACAGTACTTTTAGGAGAGCAAAATTCCATTCTGGCCGAGAAAAAAAGTAGCCAACATACTCCCCAGATACATACCCACTTGTCTTTTCATTCTAGCTTCATGTTTAGAGCAGGCCTGCTGCAAAAGGTACTAAATTTTGAGGCTCTCAAGGGTTCTGCTGAAGAGAGTTTGAACTCTATGAGCACCAATGACCTGATTATCACTTGTCAGAGCTTCAGGGAGATCATGAAAGACATCATCAGAGTCTATTGAACCTACATTGAATATCAGAAATGGCAACACATGACCCAACATCGATTCAATGTTATGTTAATGTAGCTCCCTTAATTCTCAAAATAAAACTTAGTAAAATTCCTGAGTCAAAATTTGTTCTTTTAAATTACACACCCGGTATTTCTTAATATCATCGATATATCATAAAAGATTGAGAGCAATCAATATGTCCTTTCAATAAAACAACAATAAAAAAAAACATTAAAAAGTTTTTGTGCCGTATAAAGTGTGTCAAAGGCAGGTTTCATGATTTTTTTGTCATTCTATAACTTTTTTTTTTTGATTGTTGCAATTTTTAGGAATTTTTTTTAGGTTTTAGAATGGGTGTTTATATTTAAAAGCTGCAATGCTTATTTATGCTGGCGAAAGAACACCCTTCCCTTTACTTTATATTAAAAAAAAACTAGCATTATCTGGAGCTATTAAGCGTTGACAAACATACAAATTTTGCTTTAATAATATAGAAGCCAAGTCCTTCACAAATCCTTAGTGTTAATCTCCATTTTTTATGAGCACACTCACACATAGCCACTCACTCAATACTAATTCATTTCCTCCTCAAAAATAAAAAAAGTAACAAGAACACCTTTAGTTTTTTTTTAATTAGCCAGGGAGTGTTTAAGCTCGTTGCTAGACCTCATATAAAGTCACATACAAGTACTTCCTTCTTTTGGTTTAAAAAAAATATAAGTTGAACGAAACGCCTATAGAAAATTTCATTTATACCTATACAGTACTCTCTCTGTTTCATAATATTATATTGATATATAAATCAGGGAACACTATATACTCTGGACCCGGTGACGTGTCATCAAAAAGTTATAAATTATTTTTAACTCGCTAGATGACTCTTAAATTAAATCAATGTTACTTTTTATAAAAATTTTAATAATAATTAGCAATTTTTTTTCAAAAAGCAGATGTTTCATTTAATTCAGTCAAATTGTATCAACTCACTCAATACTCTATTTTTTTTATATCAAGGTCGCATAATAAAAGGCCCAAATTTCATAAATGGAATATCCTTATAGATTGAAGAAAGTAAGAGTTAATGTATTTATAAATATTATAGAGTGAAACATTGCTTTACTAAGAAAAATGATTACATTTTTTGTATGTAGAGAGTTAAAATAGAGTTCTCATAGAAAAAAATTATAAAATTCAACGAATACAACAAAATATTTTAAAATTTGACAAAAAAGTTTCCTTTTTTTATATATTGACTGGTCATATTTTAAGCAACTCTGGTAGTTGACCATCTTACTCAAGTAGAACAAGGTATTTCATACTCACAAGTCATTTGTAGTTATATAGAGTTGTTCTAAATTAGTAAAATATTCAGTTTAATACATTCTTACATTCTCAAACTTGGAAAGGTTTGTGATGAAATTCGTGTGTATTTTGGACATACTAAAAAAAAAAGCAAAAAAAAAACTGAAAATCAGCATCCAAACGAATTTAAAAATGTTTTGAAGAAAAGTAGCTCAGCTGTCATGACGTTTAATTCCATGGGATACAATGAACTAGTTTAATAGAGGGGGCCTATTGAAATAATCAAGGTCATTGGCAAGAATTATTTCCATGTCGATTCTACTTGAGTCCAAGAAGGACGTACAACTATGACTCCGCAACAAATCCCCAAGGTTATTCTTCGTCTTTTTTAATATCACACAAATGTTCAATCAGGTTTTGAATATGATTAAATGGAGTATTAAAATAGATCCACTTTTTAGAAATTTAATAATAATAACAAGAACTAACTGGGGGGGGGGGAAAATTATTCTTCAGATTACATATTCTAAAAAAGTAGGCCAGCTAAGAAAAACACACGATTTACATCACTTGATATCCCTCCAGTACCTCTCTAAGGACTAAGAATGTATATCACAGCCAAAAATAAGCCTCAATCATAGTGTGGTGTATAGTTGCATCAAATGAGAAGAAATCCCCCTTTTCCATATTTCAGATGCTGTAAAAACTAAATAGGCCACATATCTGGACTTTTTAAAAGAAAGGTATTTTCTTCCAAGGGTCCAATAAGATTTTCAAAATATCTCTATTTGCTTCACACAAGCCTGTTCTTACTTCCAAAACTCTCCAAGAATGGTGGCCTCTAATTTAAAACAATTTTACCTGAAATAATTTAGGGTTCCTTCTGTTTGAAGGACAAATATGGACCACTGACAATTTTAGATACTTGGAGTGATATCCCGGAGGACATTGTGCGTTCCAGCTGTGAAAGTGCTGTCAGAGGTTTTGGACTATAGTTAATCCAAATGGTGGATATTTCCTATGAAATTTTAATAGGTTCTAATATTAAAAATTGGCAAAATTATACCTTTTATTGAATAAATATATAATTTAAAATGTTGTTTTTTCCCCTAAATTATGTATTTTACTATTTTAGAACAACCTTGTATGGCTTATGTTAGGAAAAACCTTTAGAAATGCAAATATAATAATGCACATTAGTTTCTAATTAGTAGAGAAGTGAAAATGCGTGAATATGTAAGCATGCAAAGATACAGTTGTACGAGCAAATCCCTCTCAACAGATTAGTGATGAGCATAGGCGGTAAAGTACTTTTTAAAAAAATACAAATAAAAAGTTAAATGACTATATTTGTATTTACATTTCTATGAAGCCATCTCCCCACAGTTTTAAACTGTTTCCCCTGATTATGAATTTTTTTATTTATTTACTTACTTACAAACTTAATTTTAAAAATAAAAGGAAAATATTAACAGAAAACTTATTGTTATTTAAACTATTTAAAGTTTGGACATGCTAAGGTATTTTGGAGAAAACTAATGTTAAGTCACTTGCATTAAATAAGAAATTTCTAACTGACAAAAACAACTGAAGAAAAAATAGTATTGTGACGTTCTATAAGTGATCCCTGTTTGCTCTACTTTGTTTGTATTTATAAATTGTTTTTTAAGAACAGCTGTACTTCCTTTTTCTCTTAAAATAATCACTCACTTTTTTCGACTCTTTTAATAAAATCTACAAATATCTCAACAACTTGAGGATTTGAAGAATTTTCATATTTCTAACCTTGTATACGTATCTGCCATTTTATTATTTACATTAGTGCCTTTTTTTTCTAAATACAATGGTTCTTAAGTACTGTATTATTTTTATTATTGAATCTATGAACCTTGAATTTATTTTCGTGTTGAATGTCAGACAATTTATATATTTTTCTCTATTTCTTCCCTTCTCTTTAAAATAGTGTAATCCCGGAGTTGGCCTCAAATCCTTTTTTGACATGGTTCATATGGAGCCCAGAAAGTTGATCATTTTTGGAGGTGCATGCAGTCCTGTCACAGATCAAATAGCTCAAGCTGCCAGACATTGGAATTTAGTTCAAGTAAGTACATTGATATCTGTTAAACTACGTCAAAATTGTAAAATGCTTAAGTATGTATATGCACCATTTTATATTTGTCTATTAATTTATCTCTGATGTTTAATAATTAGATGTCAAATCAGCATAAAACCTGGACTTAAAAGTCACAGGCTGAGAAAAGAAATTAGGTTATTTTCGTTCAAATTGGATTATCTTAGGAGCTGTCCACACGGAAACGTTTTTATTATAAAAACGCAAAGTATTTTTCCGTTTTGGGCGTGTATCCACACAAAGCCGGCGTTTTATCATATTGAAAACAATATTCTTTGAAAACGGGTTTTAAAGTGGAAAAATCGTAACACGCTGTTATTTTTTGGAATAGTGACGTCAGAAATGGTCAATGACGACATTGTCATACCAACAATCTTATTATAGTTACTAATTAGATAAGAGTGCAGTACTGGATGATTTGTACTCCAACGTAAATCGGAGTAGTTGCTCCACATCGTCATCCGTCAACAAAATAGTCCTAGGATTTTTATATGTCTAGGATATTTTCTTCTTCTGAGTATGATATTTCAATAATACTGAAAATAGATGCATCAAGATTCTTAACTGGCTCGGATTAAGCAAATTTTTTCCCTGTGTTGTTGCAAATTTATTTGAATCCGCATAAAAGAAATGCTCTATCGTTTTGAAAACCTTGCCGTGTGGACAGTCCCTTAAATTACTATTATTATTTTTAAATCCCTATATGCAGCTGAGTGCCCATAAACCTTTTTAAGTCACTGCTTAGTTTGAACGGTATTTCTTCCCATTCAAGAAAAATTGTAAAATTAAAATACGAAATTGATTTTAAAGCATTGTTTTGGAAATACAAAAGTAGCGTCAAACTTAGCAAAAACTAAATTTTGACTGCTGTTTTTTCAAGGTAAGTACTTACTGAAAATGAGGTTCATTAAAAAAATATCAGCGCCTTTGTTGTAGGCCTAGGACTTTTCAGCCTATGTGTTATATTAGAATTAAATAGTTATATTTGGACTTTTTGATAAATATAAATTATCTAATAATGTTCATAATAACTGTTGAAGTCGATTATTATTCTGCCCTATATTGAGATTTTAACATATTTACAGTTGAGCAAATAGTGTGAAAATGCTTTCCATAAATGTATATCACATGTAGGATATTTTACGGATATCAAAAGACCGTATCTATGGTCTCATATATGCTGAAGGCAGTCAATACACAGCATATTCTGATGCTGTGTTAACTGCCTATCCCTACTATTGTAATTAGTGTTCAGTTGAATTTCTAATACAACCTACGTACTTATTTTTGTTACTTCAAGTAAAGCCCCAAGTTTATGATGAGGGATCTCTGACTATGGATATTTAAAAAATAAGATAATTTGTGTACAACTTAAATAGCTAACTAGTAATCAAGATCTGCTGTAGTAGCAACAATACCCCCAAATGAGTGGTAATGTTCTTTACCTTGGTATTTTTTTTAATATTCTTTTCACATGCATACCTACGGTAAACAACAATAAATTTTAACAAACTAAGTACATATTTTTTTTTTACATAATTGTGATTAAATCGACCTTTATATATAGACTAAAAATCATTTTACCACTTAAATGCTTTATGTTGCAAAATGTGTCAAATTGCAACTTTTTTTCGATGGGAAACTAACCTGTTGGTAAGTGTGAGTAGATATTAGTAAGATTTTGTTACAGAAAATACGCATAGTAGGTAATTTTTAATAAATAATTTTCAGAAATTAGTTAAAAAAATTAAAAGTTTTCATTTGTAAAATAGTTTTTTAGCCAAAATAAATAAATAATTAATGCATTGAAGGGTTGAAGATGAAATAAAAAGGCTAAAGTCCTATACTTTAAACATTTTTTACGAATTAGTCTTACAAGAAAAGCCCTAACGTTTTATACTATTATAGTAACTAACTAAAATATTAAAGTCAAAAGGCATATTACCAAATGTGGAAATAGCTGAATTAGTATTTAGATCATTATCTATACTACAACTATGTAAATATTGAATTTTATCATTTCATGTTTTCCAATAGTTAACCTACGCGGATACGCATCCCATGTTCACGGAGAAAGTTTTTCCACATTTCTTTCGCGTTGTTCCGAGTGAGAACGAGTTTAATCCTCCCCGTCTCTCAATTCTACGCTACTATAACTGGACCAGAGTTGGAACACTCTATCAAAACGAAGCCAAATTTGCCTTGGTATAATTTTCCATTAATTATTTTCCATTCTCTTTGTTAATCTGCTATGTTTCTAGGCACATAATAACTTAGTCTCAGAACTAGAAAAAAATAATTTCACCATCGTCGAATCCCAAAGTTTCAATGACGAAATCACAAATCAGTTGGATATTTTACTTAAAAAGGATATACGAATCATTCTTGGAAACTTTGACGAAGTATGGGCAAGGTACGTACCCAAATTTTTCTTTCAAATTTGAGAAAGTAAATTTTTTTAGAGAGCTTGAGTATCATATTTTTAGTGCTTTTACTTTCATGAATATTTTAATTGTATTGTAGAAATATATTAATCAAGTATAAGAGCTGATTTTTTACCCAATGTGAAGCAAAATATATATGCAGTTTACAAAAAAGAAAATTTTATGATCCATTGTCCTCCACCATAGCCTTTAAATTGGGTTTTAGAATGTTTTGCAACAAGAGTTTTCACCCCTTATAAAAAGAAAAGTACATTTTGTATTTAAAAAAACAGCAAAAACTCATTGATTGTGGGGAAATTCTTCAAAATTTGAACTCCCCCAATCACAATAAATAGATACATTGTTTTCACACAAACTTTCCCTTTTCTACATTGACGCAAAACTCAAGAAATCAAACTCGAAAAAACTCTAATCCAATACTAATGTTTGAACATACTTATAAACCTTAATAAATATAATACTTAAAAATATATGAACTACTTTCAAAATGTAAAAATATTTAAATAAATATTTTTAGTTGTTTTTACTTTTTTTTGTATTTAAAGTACTATAATGAAGTATATTTCTCATTATGAAGGTTTAACATAGATAAAGGATAAATATATTTGTATATATTTATATTCTAAGATTATTATCGTATGCTCCATGTAGGATTAACTCCATAAATATGAAAGTTGGATTCGGTTTGGAAATCTTTGACCGATCTAAAAGCGTTATAATTTTTGTTGCTGCAAGTAAAGTTAGTTTTGGATTGATCACGCACAAAAAAAATCAATCTTGATATGAATTCTTAATGACGTCATTTGGCTTTTCAAATCAGCAACATTTTTACAATGACGTCATAGGATAATTTTTGTGATATACCGGGTATTGAATAAAACGTACAACATACCTTTAATTGTATTTATGAGAGGTGTAGATGTATTTAGTATTCCAGTGGGACACATTTATAAAATGCAGATGTTGTTATCTTTTAAAAGAGTTATTGCAAACAAATATTAGGTGTAGATAGCAAGTAATGCTTTTCATTCCTTGACAGTCAAAACTGTGCTTACATAACGGTGGGACTCGACATTTTTTATTGTTTTATCAACATTTTCCACAATCGGCCATCCAGAGCATGATGTATCTTTGATATCCAATTCACTGAAACAAGATCAACGAAACCAAAACTGCACCAGATTGGTTGCTACTTTATCAGGACCATAAACACTATTCACATTTTTAGCCACCTGGTATGAATTTCGTAGAAAATCGTAGAAACCCCGCAAAGCTCTTTGTTGATATCTATCTTTGTTTTGATCTCTAACAATACTGTGTCAATAATCACAAATCTGTCACAAGTGATATTTTTAGTACGAAATTCTATCTTTCTAACGCCATCTATTGTAAGCCAATCGCATACATTTCAATTTTAATTGTTCAACTTTTCATTTAACTAATTGTATTTCAAGAAAGTCCGTATTGTGAAATTTTTATTTTTGAGTTTTACAAGAAATAATTTTTCTTAATAAAACTGTTGGGTAGAGATAAAATCTCCCCGAAATCGTACTTCGAGATCCAGGATGTCAGAGGAGGAATAACAAGAGTGATCATTTATAAATTGTAATGCTCCCACGTTCTAAATTTCCACGTTCTAAGTATTCAAACATGTATTGAGTGGTCAGTCAAGGGACACTGAAAACCCAAAAAAAGGACCGATTCGTGTAGATAATCTCTTAATACAGATTTTTATTTTCAACAGTTTTTTTTTTAAATTTTAAAACTGACAATGGCTATTAGTGGGGTTATATGCTACAAGTTGGTTAACCAGGACTAATTGTATATTTAAGATGTAGTTATATTTAATCTATTATTTTAAATGATATCTTCCCTAATAATGTTTATATTCTGGGCAATCAAAATATTGCTTAAATGATGGTTGGATTCGACGATTTACATTATTATATCCACGTTTTCGACAAATCGCCTTCATGAGCACCGTACGTCTTTCACATCAAAACTACCTGAGCATAATTTATAAAAAAAAATACCTATTCACATTTTCAGCTGCCTGAGCTGTGCTTTCACCTTGCTCGTTGAAAACTGTAAATATAGTGTTCTCCATCTTTGTTAGTACCCCATCTTTGACAACCGCTCATACGAATCTCAGTCCAACTATTACAAAACTGTCTTGAAGATTTTGTAGTACAAGATTTTATCTTTCTAACACTTTCTATTGTAATCCAATTGCATGTATACAACGCAAGATATACATTACCAAAGCCATACATTTGAAACTTAGGGCTTTATATTTAATAAACATTTTATATCTCACTTTTGTACAAAGATATAAAGAAAAAGATTGGAGATTACAACTTTTATTCACACCGGCTATGATACCTCATACGTCGTTCAGCTGTTTTGGATCATCCACTACACCATCCACCTTATTTACAATCTCCTGAAGATAGGTGCGGCCTCAATGATAGTCCTAATGAAGCTAACCAGCGAAACTATCAAACACTCTTTTGAGGTAAACCACCCCATGTCCAATTCATAGCAGAAGTCGCACAGACGGAGTCAGCTGACCGATCGGTAAGGTCAAAGGTAATTAAGAATGCTTTGGTAAAGTCAAAGAGATTTAAAAAGAGGTAATTCTTTACTCAAATGCATCAACAATTCCAATATTTTTTTGCAATTTCGGATCACCCAGAGCCCCGAACTCCACTTTGGTATTATTTAATATAATTTCATCGAAATTACTAAAAACATAACATAAATATTTAATAGTTTCACATAAATTTATTTGCAATTTTAAAAAGCTTACATGTTTGAGATAGGATTAGTCTTTTATTAATATTTTTTATCTTATTTCATTTAGTTTTTTTTTAACATAATATAAATTAATTTTAATGACATTTCAATCATCTTTTTACTGTTGTTTGTAAATTATTTGTTTGCTTTATTGCTATAAGCAAATGCACTTTTTTTCGAAAAAAGTAATTTTAAATTAAAATCTTTATTTATATACGAGTACGATACAACTTTTTTAAATAAATAATGTGGGAAAAAGTTTAAATGTTATAAGTTGTGCATATATATCTCTGTTATAATATTATGGTTATCTGAAGTACTTTTGTTCATAATTTCAAGGACTTATTTTGAACACTTGAAGATTAACGAACACGGAAGGACACTTATAAATTAACTATTGATCATGAAGTAGATCCGTTTAGAACCTTTTACCCTAATAAGATAACAAGGCTTACAAGAATGCATTGATTGGAAACACAAATGTTGATCAACAGCATAAAAGAATATTGACGAAAAAACAGTCAGATAAAGAAAATATCATAAAGTCCCGTAACGACAGCTGACATTCTTGTCTCCAGAACCACCGTCAGTAAGTCCAATACGTTTTGGAAAAAGAAGGACTCTGCCAAAAAAAGCCAAATAGAACCCGGAGGAGTTAAATAAAACATCCCAGAATAATAACCTTAATTCCATAAGGGCCCATGCAGGGGATCTTAGAGGGGAACCCCGACAGTTCAAGGAGCTAGCAAAAAGTGGGGAGAAAGAGCCTTGTGAGGGTGGAGATGCAACTTTTGAGAATATCAATGAAATAAAGTCATCTCCTCAGTTACGATACTCTTTTCAATGAATCTTTTGAGTTCTTTGGAACTCTTTTTTTTGTTACACTTATGGCACCCCAACAACTCTGATGTCGTCCCCTTTGACTACGTCTTTAAGTATCCGCGTCAAGGGGAAGTCCTGTAGTGTACGTCATTGAAACACAAAGGCCCACTTTCATCAAGTATTCGGACGCCATAAATGAGGACTTCATCTGCATTAGGTACTCGGTCTGTTGCCACCTGGAAGCCATATTTGCCGCTAAATGCAGGAACATTAATGAGTCAGAGAGCTTTTGTTGAAATTCTATTGTTAATTAATAAATGATATAGTGTTGAAGTTTAAAATTAAGCGTGTTCAGATTTGAATGAACCATTCTCTAAGTAGGAGTATGTTACATCATAATTATAGTTATTTGAGGCAGAAGCAAAGAAGATAATGCAGTCTGAGTAGAGAGAGGGAGAGATAAAAAGAAGTGATACTAGATGAAATTGAATTAATTAAAAAATTTATTACATATTACCATTAATATTAATATTTTCTCTCCTCCCATAAAATGCAGGTATATTTGTTTTAATTAATATATTTCCTCCCTTATTTCATTGTCTTTCACTCCAGCATTTATGTTTTTATAGGATGATAGATATTTGTGCATTAATGATAGTGAAAATACAAAGAATCATCTTCTTTGTTTTGTTTAATTAACTCTTTGTAAGGCAGAAGGATCCTTTCATCTGTGTATTTTAAAACTTATTTTCTTCTTCTTTATAATTGCACTCCTTTGTATAAGAGAGGCATTCCAACTCAAGATTTATCTTGTGTTGTGGTACACATTATATTTTTTTCAACTTTTCAAGAGTAAAATTAAAAGGAGGTTTTTTGAAAGTAACTTATTTTACAAAATCATCTCAAAAACTTGGCACAACTTGTTTCCTTTATGTGAGTTCTTGGCTCATTGACACAAGACGAGGTCTAAATACCTTGGAGACTTTGACTATGTAACCAGACTAGAGCTTGACCCAGTCCTTCTTCATGGAAGCCTGAAAAGACTGGACACTTTTGAAAGGAGTAGCACACACCCTTTCCTTCAGACGCACCTCGATAGATTAGTAAATGGGGCTGGCGTATTTTAGAGGAAGGTCTCAAAAGTAGGAAAAGTTGTTTCTCTGAAAGGCCTAGGTCTTAACAGGCCTATCACATGGAGTTCCATCTTTAGTGAAAGCAAAGTTGATTCTGAACTTTTCTAAGGTATCAATTACTTATCCAATAGTTAGATGTAAGTATCTGAATTGAGCCGTCCCTTCCTTTCCACCAAATGAGAGGTCAGACTTCACTTGTGCTAGCGGCTTGATTTTTGTTCTGATGACATGTCTCACTGATTGTCTGGATCTTCAGATGGGATATAGAGCTGGTCTGCCTATTCACAGTGTCATCAACAGTGAAAATTTATGGTCAGAAAAGAAATAAAAAATTTCTCAAATTTTTGTTGGCCTTCAGAAAATTTAGAATTTTCTTTGCTCATTCCAACCGTCTCAGCTTCCTCAGTTCAAAGATAAGATGTATCATTGTCCTCCTCTGTGATTTTGCAACAATATCATTCCAGATTGAAACTAATAAAAAGTGTACCACTAGATGAGATCCACCCTGTATTTAATACGTTCCAGAGCAATGAGTTCTTACTTGTGATCACCAATGCATCATTTAGGACTCTTAGCAGTTACTAAGGCTATCAATAAATATATTGACTAAAAAAATATATAAAATGTTTTTATAAATATGCAGCTGCTTCAAATTTTTGCCCAACAACTTCTCGGGGATATTAATGGACTAAAATCCTAGTCCAGGGGAAAAGTTGAAAGTCAATGATTGCAACTGTTTCTGAATAAGGAAATACATTCGCTAACTTAAGAGAATAATAGTAGCTGGAGAAGGACATTGATTATTTCTTATTTCTTGTACAATTAACACTTAAATGATATTGTAAGTAGATGGATAGTCTCATTATCTAAAGTCGGAAGTTGTGAGTTCTCATATAGAGTATCAGACGAGGGGTGGGCAAAGGGGCACAGAGTTGATTTCGATTTTCCAACAGTTGTGGACAATTGGCTAATTACCATAAAATTAAGTAAATGCAAGTATTTTTCCTTTCTCTTTTTTGCGTTTAAACTTCGAGAAATGAAATAAAAAAACAATATGTTGCTTTAAACTTAAAGGTGTTCAAATATAGAAACTTAAAAAAAAATTGTTGATCCACATGCCACCTGTGATCTATAGTTTGCCACTTCTGAACTGGAATTTTCCAATTAATGGTTAATGTTAGGAAATTATCAAATGTCATCTTTACTGTTCAAATGTTTTATTTTTACATCCAATCCAGAGCGTCCGGTGACTTTTTATAAATTCATGATGTTTCCAGTTTTTGTTGTTAAGTTGATATTTATCCGACTTAATATAGAACTCATATTAAAAATAAAGAGAACCAAAATTCAGACACTTTCTCCATATTGAATTTATCCGTGTTAAGCTTTGAGAGCTTGTTTGGAATGTTTTTATTTCCCCAGTATACTTGATATAACAACAAAATCCGTCACTTTCATGATTACTAATTGTGCAATATTATTTTGTTGTAAAATAAGCATATAAAGATTTCATTTAGTAGCCAACACACCGCCATGGAGTCAGTGACAGAAGATTTCAAGCCTATTATATTTAAAAAGCAGAACACAGGTGCGCTGTTGTGATGATTTTGGTGAACAGTGTTCTAAATATTAGCAATGGTGAAGTCTCAAAGATAACATGGATAGACAAAAGAAGGCTTTTGTAGTGGAGAAAAACTCCAAAAATAATTATGATTGGCTCCAGGAGCACTACAACGGCTGGGTATCCAAGGATATTCGACCTCCTAGCTCAACCGATCTGAATCTGATGGACTACGTTGTCTAAAACTACCTCGTGTGAAAGATCAATAGAGTCCCTCACATCTCCAAAAATGTCTGATCGACTCCATTGTCCTGGAATACAAGATTTTAGATTGGGCACTAGTTTCCAAGCCCTGAACAAGATTCAGTAGCCAATTCGCCACCATTTTTGATGCTAACGGAGGATACATTGATTGAGATATATTTTCAGTTTTTATGTTCTGTTCTTCAGTTTTGGTTTTTAAATAAATCTTTGATGATGATCATTTTATGTTAATTTAAAGTAGATGAATCAATAGTGCTGGATTTTGCAGCAATTAATTGTCAGAGTGGAGGAGATAGAAAATAAAGAATGGAACTGCAGAATCACAAAGGGTGATTGGTTAGTGTCAACAGCCTCAAGTAATCCCGAAAAATTCAAAATAGAAGGCTTGATATCAAGAATACAGTTATTCATGTACACAGCAAGGATAATAATAAAAAGGCTATGTCTCAAGAGATGGAAAATCATTAGTAGGAAAAAAACTAGGGAAATAACCTTGTTTTGATTTAAACGACTATATAGAGGAATAGTTTTTGTAACAAAAGGAAGACACAATTTTCAAAATATATTTGTTCCTACAGTTGACTTTAATAAGAGCAAAAAGTTGCAGAAGACTACATGGATCGAATAAATGCAAATTGAGGATATATTATACCAGCAAAGACGTTGATAACACTAATTACAGTAAAGAGCTTATAATTTGCTTTCCAGAAGTATGATAATTTTAATAGAGTTGGGAAAAACTAAGTGATGATAGTTATTACTAATTTCAATGTTTCACACTATAGTATACTGTACTAAATTTCGTTATGTAAATTAAATATCTTTGTCAGAATAAAAAAAACCTTCCAAAATGACAATTTAAAGTAGTTAGATTCGTTTTTTATATCATGTATAGTCTTGATTTGGAATCAAATGACTAACATATGCTCTTGTCTATGAATAACGATTTTGCAAGAACAAATTAAACTTAAAAGAAGAATTTGAAAATCGACTATTCAAGTTTTTGGATAGAATTTTTCGTAAAATGATAAAAAAGAATTTTTTTTAAACAATTTACCAAACAAAGCGGTGTACATACATACTTGGCATAAATCTGATAATTATATCGATATTATATATTGGTGGGGATCAATGGAACCATCCGTCTAAAAATAGTTCTATTGAAGAAAAGGGAATCTTATTATCATTTTGAAGCTTTCATTAATGAGTATTTTTCCAAAAGTGGTACTCATTAAGCTGATTAATGAGTAGGATCTAATAGAAAATAAGTTGGCTTATAAAAGAAAATTTAAAAACATGATAATCTAACATTATTTTTTATTTATTATATCCATTATCATGTATTTGACTAAATTATAAAAAAATTTAATAAACGTATTAGAAAACAGACTTTAAATGGAACAGGTAAAATGAAATTAAGGAAATCGTCCAGAAACAGACAACAAATTAAATTGTATCTGCCAAACTTATTTATAAATATAACAATAAAAAACACTAAAACAATAAAAGTTTGAAAAATATCAGGCTTAAAAACTCAAAATTCCCAGATTTTAAACTTCTTTGAGTAGCTGGATACTTTTATAAACATGATTGTTGAATCATTGGTGAAGGAAAGTATCTCTGGATCAAGAGGTGTAAGCGATTTATATATTCATAATCAAATCGAATATAAAAATAATCGTTGCAATATTGCTTAAAGAATAGAAGCCATTTCTAGTAGGTAACTTTTTATATATTTCCTTGTGATATGGAAGCAACGACTTGTATAATTATTCTTTAATATTTATTAAACAAATTTAATTGGACTTCTTCAATTTTCCTATTTTTGTTCTCTCCTTTGAAAATTGGTGGTGAAATTCGATTTTGTCTTTTCTAACAGTAATTGAGGTTTGTTTATACTTCTATTTCGGTATGCTAAAAAAAAAAAGAAACCGAAAATGAATGTTGTCCTCTCACAATTAAATGAATGTTTAGGAAAAGAGAAGCTTAGCTGTCATGATGTTCCATTGAATTAGAGAAATAGAAAATAAACAAAAATATACTCCGTATTAAGCATGACTTACAGCAATTTCAATCCTCAATTCTACTTTGAGCCCAAGAAGAACTTACATTTATAACTCCAGAATAAATCGTCAGAGTTACTCTTTGTCCTTTATATACTAGGGATTATTTTATATTTATAGAATTCTCCCTTTAAGAATAAAAACATAATGATATAAGCTTTGAAAAATAAAAAACACAATTTTAGAATGCACCTAGTAGGTGAATAAAAACTTCCCAAAAACAAGTACATATACCTAGAAAATTTATTTATTTAATTCAATAAATATTTACGAAAAATAAATTATCTTATTTTTTTCCAAGGTTTTTATTCATTACATGTATACATACATGTATATATAAGTAAATATACAAATAAATCAATTAAACAAAAAAGAAATTTGCATTGATATACAGTATAAGCAATTATTATAGCTTACAATTAATTTCTTTGTTCAGACCTCCAATATAAACAGCTTATCAGCGATATGACCTAATAGGAAAAAAGAACATATCAAAACTCCCATATGATTATGACAAAAATCCAGCGGATAAAATATTATGAGGCTAAAAGTTAGTATATAGTTGAGACAACAACTAAAATCGAACACATGCAGTACATATAATTTTAACTATATAGAAACAAAAACAAAACAGGAGCACTAACGAAATTGTTTCAATGAAAATACAGGGTACCTCGATGCATCATATACAATGATCTTCCTCAATTCTCTGCCACAAATGATCAATCCCTCAGCTAGTCTATGGGCTTTGAGAGCTTTAAGTTTTGAAAGCCCCCTCCTCAATGGAGCAACAGTTACGACTGAAGGGAAACCCAAACAACACTGTGGCCTTTAAGCTGCCGTTCTCAGTAATTTTTATATATATCCTTATCAGTTCCCTCGAATATTTCGAAAGCAGGGTACTCTCTTATTGTTTCTTTCAACTTTTTCCCAAAAATTCGACTCTTGGCAGCAATAAAAGCCTAAATACGTGACCTACATTTTTCACATACGTATTTAACTGCGCCCTTGAGCATTCTGTTTCAATTTTTTGCCACAACAGCCTTCAGGGGATCTACATTCAGGCCTTGGACTCTACGGCGCTCCACATAAAGTAATCCAAGGGATTCAGGTTTGACTATTTAGATGTTCATATCTCAGTTTGATGATCATTTGTTGCATCTCTCAATCCTTTTCTCGTGTTGTTGGACTGTCAGTCCTTGAACTTTTCTACGTGCTCTTGATTTGAAGCATAGGTCATGCCTCACAATGTGGATCATAGCATTTGTGTCAATGTTTAACTCCATGTAGTTCTGAGAAAGGAACAGCGTCAATTTTGGTCTTTACGTTGGCTTCTGATACGTCTGAACAACGTGGTCTCCCATATTGAAGACGATCAAACAAGTATTTTTTGACATTGTAATTGTTCTTGAATTTTTACACCAGGCTTGTGCAGGCAGGGACACGTTCGCCAATGTACTTGATGTTGTCACTTTTACATTCATGCAACATATTTTTCTCCATGAGAAATGTGCAATTTTAAACGTCGTCAATTACTTTATTACTCCTTGGAAAAAGAGGCAAAGACTTTTGAAACATACTCTACAAAAAGTATCACCCTCTTCCATAATAATATTTTTTCCATAAATATTTATGTGAGATATTTTTTTTACTCGCTTTCAAATAAATTGTGTTCTATTTTTTTGCAAAGAAAGATAAATTGAAGGTTCAGCAGAGTTATAACTGAATTATTTGTGATTAAATACAATTACTGGCTAATAAAAGTATAAATAGGATCTTATATATATCCGATTGTTTTATAAATAAAACAAAGCCCAAAAAAACGAAAATATGTTGGGAGAAGTGGTTTTTTTTTAGATCATTATGAATGATTTTGAGACATTATAACAAATTGAGTCACTTTGATTGTTTTTTCATTGAAGATAAACCATTACTGATGTAATGAGGCAAAAGATTGAACAAATTGAATTTGATGTAAACATGCATATATTGAGAGTCTTTCAACGTAGCCAAAAGTGGGTTAGCACATAAAGATAATGGTCTCATTAAACCATTGAAACTAGGGATATATATTATTTCTCAATTGCACTATTATATGTAGTTACCACAGGGTTAAAGAGGTAAATGTGTACAATTTTAAAGCTGATTTAAAACTTAATCAAGAGTGTGTAAAGCAATCATTTACAATTTTGAAAATGCCGAATTAAAATAGGTGTTTGAAAACATTACACATGGGCGGAGAAGTTCCGGACTTCACACTAACAAGGTGCACAACCTATATGTGGAGCCACATTGGCGCTTTCCCTTTGGCACACGTGGTTTGTTAAGCAGCAGGCATTTCTTTGTTAGATAGCTTGTTCAAACTTGCACCAATTAAAAAATAGACTCAATGGATGAACTCGTTGTTCCAAATATATGGAAAAGGTACAGAGTCCTTATTGAAATCAACGGCAAGAGCCATTATATTACTTTTGCTCGAACTCTGGGACTCAATAAGACGTTCGTTTGCAAGTGTAATAGGGGATTTGAGGCCTCTATATGTCATCCAGACGAAGTTTCCAGATAGCATCATGTATTTTGAGGTGATTAGCTCCAAAGCCACGTCCTTTCTCCTCATATGTTCCCCCTAGCTTCAGAGTAAGACCATGCCTACTTGGACATGCTAGATACCAAGATGAAGCCTTGGATCGACACGGAAGCATATGGGACGCCAAACATGTGGCAGCAGGACTCGTCTCCCTATCACACCTCCACATTGCTCCAAAACAATTTTAACGACTTCATCTTGCTAGACTTTTGCCCTTCAACTCACAGGATCTAAATTCCATATATTTTTTTTGTGTGGGGCGTGATCGAACAACATGCCATCAAAACACCACGTAACACTCAAGTCGAACTTAATAGTCGGATCAAGAATGAAGTCCAGGTTTTGCTAAGGGACCTTGTGATGAAGGCTGCTCCTGCTTTTGGGCTCGTATAAAGACTTTAATGAAAGCTGAAAATGATTTTATTTTAATGAAATAAATTAGAATCCATTAAGCTTTCAGAATCTGGTTTTATTTATTTAATCGGACAATACCGTTTGAAAAACAAATCATTTTATTGGCCGAGAAAGCTTACACACCATGGAAATGACGCATTTTTTAGTTCACTTCATTTTCAGTTAGCACCAACCTTCAAAAGACAGCTGTTAAAATTAAAAAAACCTGTTCTTTAGTTTCTAAGTTATTGTTCTAAGTGTGATGCTACTATGTTTATTTACAAAACAATGGATCAAAAGCAATTTCGTTTTTTTATTAATTAACTTATCAATAAATTGTCAATATTAGTAGTATTTATATGTAAAAACATATATATATATATATGATTTGAAAACATATTTCTTTTTAATTATTGGATTGTATTTCGAAAAATTGGATTCACCTATTCAAAATATGTTTATTTTGTATTGACTTGAATAAACTTTTAAGGAATAAATATTACATTTAATGAATTAGTTGCTGAATATTGATGAGAGTTATAGAAACACTGAGGATGAGCCCAATATTGCATCAAGAACATTCAAATTTCGGTTTTCCCTTACATGTTGTACCTTTGTAAAATCTGTATTTAGGGGTAGATCTAAAAGGGGGAAGGCCATGGTTGCTTCTTAAGGTTTTTGCTTGTTGCTTCTCTCAAAAAATAAATGTAAACCGGGGCAACATGGGCGATAAATTATATATAATATATATATATATATAAACTATTTATCTTTTAAAAATAGGACACTACACTTTTATTGATCTAATTATCCTTCCGTAGACTTATGTTGTTGCATCCAAGAGATCAGCTCTTTTGATATCGTTATTACATTTAGAAATGCTATCAGGAAATTTCTGGTTCATATAAATCTTTTCAAATCTATTATACTCGCTTGCCTAGAAAAATGGAATATATTTGAAACTGTCTCTCAAATAAGATATTTCCTATGAAAACAATATAAATCACTATGCTTAACCTACTGGGGTGACATTAATTTTTTTAACCACTTGATTTTAAGGTGAAAAAATAAAAACTCTGTAAAACTGATTGGGAATGATTAAAAATTAATTATGATTAACATATAGGATCACAAAAACATTTTAAATTGAAATTGGAAATGTAAGCCTTATATTTTACCAAGATATTTTCAATTTCCTGGAAGCCATAATTTTAATTTTAATAACACTCTCAATCGAGCTAGATTCTTCAAAAATACGGTGCCTTAATAATTAATTTATACTTTTCGTTTTTTTATAATGTAAAGCAAACTCCAGACGACCCATTAACAAAAAATGATTTATAAATGTTGCATATCAATTCATACTTACATGAATTGACAAAATAATAAATTTATACTCTGGTATGGGTTAAAATGGGAAATTATTTGATACCAAAAAATATAAATATAATTTACAAAATATCTTATATGGTAATTGTAGAGGATTAGTTGATTGGCGATTTTGTAAAATCTTAAATATATTGAGTTTTTACAAAATAAATCAAGTTCCAATTAACTGATTTAGACAATCTGTTTTAATTTAAAACTCTTGCATGTCATCAAATCTGATATCACTAATTTCAGTTCACTAGCTTTATTGTTAAATAACTTTTAATTTAGACGCTTTAGAGGGATAGCTATTTAATACAGTAAGATGTAACTTTAAATTAGAGAGTTATCTTTTTTTTTTGTAATTATGGGTTATTAGTCGGGAAACTAATTAGTTATGGACGATTCCGAAACATTCTTAAAAATGTTTATTTTTTTCAGAATAAATATGATTTGATCAAATTCCAATAATCGAAGTTATTGCGTCACACTGAATCTGATGACACAAGTTTTTATCTGGGGCACTTACCAGATTTGGAGAAATCAAGGAGTTATTTGCATTTCAAATTTTGAAAAAAAATTAGTTAAAATGCTTTTGTATATTCAAATTGAAGCAATGGACTGACTGTCATAAATCGCTCCAATTAAAACTTGCAAGCTAAATTCCTACTACATTACTTCTATAAACTATTATGCCAATCAATTTTTTGGGAATATTTATTTTTGGCAGTAAGTGCACTCCAGCCTATAATGGACTGTATTAGCAAGAAAACTTTAAAATATCACCTCTAGAAGAAAACCACCCATACCCAACTACTAATTCTACAGGCTAATTGCCATTCTATTAAAAATAGGGAAATAATTTTCCTGCACACTGTATTTATGAAGTAAAGAAATAAATTGACACATTTTCCCTTTCTTGATTTTGTTCAACATTGTTGATATGTTGACGTTCCACTTGTAAATATATACAGGGTTTGTTAATATCTAATTGTACACATTTTATTATTTTCAATTTTACAAGAGTATAATTAAGACGAGAGGTTTTGTGAGGACAAATATTTTACAAAATCCTCTAAACATAGTGTTCCACACAATTTTTTATCTAATATGTGAGCCCTCCTCTCTAACAATAGTCTCAATATAAGCCCTAAATTCCTGGCAGACCTTGGCTATGTAGGCAAACTTGAGTTTGGTCAACTCTTCCTTGATGGAATCATCTAAAGTCGAGAGGAGTAGTACACAACCTTTCCTCCAGACACTCCTGGATAAAGTAGTCTAAGGGGCTTGTGTCTGGAGAGGAGGATGGTCATATGTTGAGGTACCAAATTTCCAGAAAGTTCATGGTAATATACTAAAAGATATTTCCCAGTACATGGACATGAAACATAGTTAATTTTTTTTACGAAACATAAGAACTTTTATATATATATTCAATTAAGTACACTCTATTAGATCATTCATGGATTTACATAACATATAAAAAATGATTAATAATAGACAACTGGTGTTACATATGATGTAATCAAATCCTAGTAGATCTTTACAATTTCATTAGTTCAAAATCTTTTTTTGTTGTACTATGCACCATATAGGTAAAGAAGGGATAGTTGCATTTGCTTTTTCTTCTTTATTGTTCAACTTTTATTTTATAGGTCGTTGTGGTATAAACTTATCGCTTTAAAGTAAGCATTCACGTCTATCTTTGGTGCAATTTTTTAAAATGCGTATTAAAATAAATATACATGAATTTAAATACAATTATAATACATATCCTTCAATAAAGCTGTTTTAAATGTGGAAGATTATCTTCTTTCAAGCAAAAGTTCATCTTCTCCCCAAAAATCATAAACAGACAGCCGATATTTACAAGGATCTTAATTCAAGAGTATCATATGTCTCTCTTCTGCCTACTCTTCGCCCTCTTACAGAAACCCCAACTCTACTAATCTGTAAATTATTAACTGTTTGGGTGTGTGTCAAATTGCCATAAAAGTATCAGAAATGTATCTCATTTAAAAGGTCATATCGGGGACAATATAACTTCATTATATCACAGTAAGGATCTAAACTATAGCTGGAATTCTTAGATATCTTACACTAAGGAACAAATTCAAATATAAATCATATACTGAGTAATCCATTAAAATCTGACCTCTTTGAATTTTAAATTTCAACATGTTATAAATTGATAATTAAAAATAGAATTTCAAAAAAATTTGATTATGAATAGATGTTTGACTGAGCTCTCTTAATCATTAATGAAGCCCCCTTAGAGGAAAGGATGGCTGACAGGCGACGGTGGAATACCTGGCATCCACTATAGATGTAATACTATGTCATGGCATCCCAGTGCTGGCTGACAGCTGTATTTGGACCTCCGTGTTTGGATGACAAATACTGCAGGCATTCCCTACGACATGCACTCAAAAGGTGTAGTCGAGGAGGTATTGGTCAGGGCTCTAGGGAGCCCAAAAGTGTCTAAAAAGATTTCTAAAGAACTCAAAAAACGCATTCAAAGGAGTTTTGCAAAGAGGGAGAAGGGTATTTTTCATTTCTGGTGACAAAAGGGGCCTCTCCAAACTCACAATGCTCTTTCCATCCACTTTTTTCATAGCTCTCTGGACAGTCTATTGTAAAACCCTGAGATCTCTTGCATGGGCCCTCAAGGACTTGACGGGATTATCCTTGGCGGTTTTCTTTTACTTACTCCTCTCCAACGTTTCAGACTTGCTGGCGGCGTAGATGGTGGTCCTAGAGACAACCAACCGCTTGGAGTGTGCGAATGAAAATTCGTCGATGATGTTTACGTACAATTTTCTTTCATTATACATAAGTTAGAGAGTATACATTTGTTTTGTTTTGTAACTAATTGTTTATACTTTAATATATCGAAATATGAATTAATTTCAATCACTCAACATTCATTAATTACTTTATTAATAATTGTTCAGATTTTAATAGACTACCTGGTAATTGACTCAGATATATTTTCAAATATTGAGCTGTATGTATATATGAAAAAAAGATAAATGGGATATAGCGTAATTCTTGATTATTGCTCAAGATTGTTTTTATGTTGATATACCATATGTTAATGTAAGCACATCTTTACATCCATGGAATCAAAATACTTAATTATGGATAAATAATTATGTCATCTTTCTTTGGTAGAGATAAAAGTCCTTTTTTTCTCAAGACGTACAATGGATTTTAGTATTATCATTAATAAATAAAAAATACTGAGTAAGTTATTAAATGCATCACTGGTCACTTATTTATTTTGCCTTTATCTGATTAATCTTCTTACGGCTTATAACTAATAAATAATCATATAAAAATAAAAATACAGGCCTTTATGATAGACTGAAATAATCTTATGAGTAGGGTTGTAAATTCTTATATTTTTTTTAGCATGGGAGCTTTTTCCAACTTGGCTACTGAAGATTGTCAATTTATTTTCTTAAGTTATTATTCTTAGTCTATAATCCGTGAGGAGAGAACGTTTACAAAGTGGGGACCCCATAATTTGCAGTAGTATAAAGTAATCATCTTATGTCTGTTATTCTTAACCATGAGGTTACATTACGCAACCAAACGGCAGCTGAAACATAAATAAAGAAGTTAGGTTTTTATCCATGCCCTTTAATTGTAAAAATCTTGGAGGAACCAAAAAAAATTCAGCACATCTGCAATCCTCGGATAAAGGAAACTGTCATTTTTCAGTAATTTTTTTAATTATTTTTGAAAGTTATAAAAATATTGACGTATTTGTAAAGGAATTACTAGAGTCCACGTTTAAATCCCCAATCCTGTTCATATATAAATTACTGAGAAGAAAATGATTGATTTTAGTTTCAGAAAAAGCTATAAAAATAATTGAACTTTCTTATAAATAAAAAGTAATTAAAAACTGAATATTATTTTCTATTAAAAACAACTTTGCATTGAATAACTATACCTACAATTTGCTTATTAAAAAAACTATTTAATAAAGTAATAACTATACAAAAGTTCAATTGAAAAATAAAAAGGGACTAGCATTTGATTTGATAAGTTAACTTATTTTTTATTAGAAAAATAAATTGTAGAAAAATACGTAAGAAAAGCTTTTAAATCTTCTTCCTATGTCCTGTACATGGTCAAAATAGCCCTAAGTATTATTGTACTTCTGTGTAGTAGTTTCATTTAAATTTCAAAGCCTCTGAATACTTTTTTTTCGGATATTAAACTATTTTATAAACAATTCCCGGGCAGATCCGGGCAGATCCTAAAAGAAATTGTTTTTATTTGCCACGAAAAATTGAAGACCTCGTTTTATCTACTCTACAAATGTGTAAGAAATATATTAATCCTTAGGATGGTGGGGTTAGATATCTGAATAAACTTTTATAATAGACTAAGCCACTAGGATTGACTTATTGTACCGTTCTCATGGTATAAAGATGGTTGGAAGATTGAGGGGCTTAATTCTAAAGAACAAAGTACGCAATGACGCACACAAAGAAAGAACACATCTCTTTTTTCCATGATTATGTCTCGTACGTAATTATAAACTTAATTCCCTCTCCATCTAAATGAAATAATAATACATAATATGGAATCTTTACCAACAATTATTTGTCAGAAATGGATCATGATCCTTTTTTCTTGATCTGATTTGTCCGGCTTTTATTTTTTTGTTTTCCCCTTTGTGTCTTTATTTCAACTAAAGTAGCAATTGTTGTTTCGTTAATGTTTACTCAAAACAAGTTCATACTTATGTTTTTTTAAGTTAAATTTTTCTGTTGATTAACCAAATATATTATTTCGATTAAATATGGGGTTTTCTTCACTGTACAGAACAAAAGCATTATATATGTCAGATATTTTTATTTATATTAGAAAAGCAAAGTTCATCTGTATAGTGTACAATTTTTTTTTTGAAGCGTCGTGGAAAAAGTGCTCTATCACAGTGATATTAAATTATTCGTGTGTATTTTTTTATATTCTTGCCAACCGAAATTATATCTCTCTAAGTTAAGAAATCTATTTTTATAAACTAATGCATAAAGAAAAAGTAACTTAGGAATGCATTTTTTGAACGAAAATATTCAATGAATGAAAACAAATACAGCTTCCATTATAATTATAAATAGCCTTGCATGACCTTGTTAATGAGTTCTTATTGATAATTAAAAAGATCTAAAATTGATTGTTCATTATTTGCTCGAGATTGCATTGTATACTTTAAGTGGAGTTTCTCAACTAGTTGCATCTAAATTGTTCATTAGTATCTTTAGAAATTTGCAATTACATATGGCCCATTCCACATGAAATTACACAGATATTTTACCCTCAACAACACAGAATTGAAAAAGTTACAAATAATTTAATATATGTAGCCTCTTATTTTTGCATTTTTTTCAATTTATCAGCTTCCTCAGCTCTTATATGATGCACTAAACTGTTCATTTGGGTTCAAAAAGAACAACAATCTGAACATAATATTATAAACTACTTAACATTTAAGATAGAAAATTTTATCAAAATTAGTTTCTTCTGTTTTTTTCTCTCAATAAAATACAGCCCTGATACCAACCAACTTGACTGCAACTTTTGGTTGCATGTTCAGGTGAATGCCTACAGTTTCCATCAGCCAAATACCGAGCTTTTCAATGCTACTGTCAGCCAGCACTGAGACGCCATGACAGACGACTACATCTGCAGCGAGTGACAGGCTTTCCTTCCCCATATGACTATAGGAAAGCCATCATTACTGCTAAAGGCGGCTACGTTAATGATAATAAGAGCTCTATTTATAATAAAATTTTTGTTGAAAGTCTAGTGTTCATTGATAAATTATATCTTAATTTTTATTTAATGCAGCACTCGGTATATCCGATCCAACCCGAATTTTTCTTTAAGAATGATAAAGTACTAAAATTTCTTTCAAAACTGTCCGGACTAAACTTTTTAAAGTACAGAATTAGTTCAGTGCACAAAAGATCATTCTAAAGCTCTAGTTACATGCATATCTTTAAAAAAAATACTAGATAAAAACGCTCATTTTTATTTTTTAACATCGAAGTAAAGATATATTCCATTAAAATAAAATGAGTTGGTGAATGATGTAACGAGTATATTCTTCTGATGTTAGGAATCCTATACTTTTATTAGGAAACTTAAGTTCATACAATGTTAATGAATTCATTTTCTTTGAAGTGTAAGACAGAAGGCTTTTCTTAGCTAATTCTTTATGTCTCATGTCCTTTCAGGGCATTAATTTAGATCTAAAATATTTTCAGGCCTTTTCCTAATAATAATAATAAAAGTTTTCATTAAAACAATGAGATACATAAACAATTTTCATATATTTAAATGCCTCAGGTTTTTTTTTTTTTTTACTTTTGTGTTTCCTTTGAAAATAATTGCTTTCAGACAACCTTTCCCCCCAATTCTCTTTTCTGTCAAAAGAAGAACAATTTCCTTTTTCCCATTCTTAATCCTGCTTTAAAAAAATAAACAGCTATTTCTTTTCCACAAGAACGATAATAAAACTGAAATGATCGCAGAAAAAAAATGAATGATACTTTTTTGTAAAAAGTTGTTTATTTATAAAAACATTCTAAAAAAAATTAAAATTTGAAACATAGTTTGGAAAGTCATTTTTTTTCCTAAATTTGAGGATATACAGGGTGCAGTTTTACAATTAAGTATTTTTGAGACCTGGACATAAACCTTTTTATTTCTTACATTAGTAAAAATATTTACAAATCCGTGTATATAAAAACGTAGGGGCCCTCCATGAAACTAATCATTCAATCCATCCACCCTCAGCCTTAGCCATGGCCTCCAGCCTGGCGCAGAACCTGCTACACATCTTAATCAGGTGATCTTTGTTCATGTTGTTCACAGCCTCAATAATGCAGGCTCTCATAGAAGCCAAATTGTTGTGAGCACGCTTGCTGGACTCCATCTCCAAGACGCCCCACACGAAATAGTCCAAAAGATTGCAGTCCGAGGAGCTAGGGGCCATATTCCCTTGTACCATAACATCTCCAAATTGTTCGTAAGCTAATTTTGTACGCAAATCGATCTGCCTTCTTCCTTGCTGGTGTTCCCATGCCTCCAGACTCCCTGAACTCCTTTGCAACTTTATACACAGTGTTAGAGGACAACTTGAGAAAGTCGATGATCTCTTTGGGTGCACAGCCTGCACAGAGGGTGACAATGATCGCTGCATGACGGGTGTACTCCGAAGACATTATCAACGCATTGTAAACGGAACTTATACAAAATTGTCTGTTAAATCTAATAAACTAGTTTTGAAAACTGTACAACTAAGGGTTTCCTAGAAAAATCGGTTTAAAAAAAATCTTAAATGTAAAACTGCACACTGTACATTATTTTTCCAAGTAATTGATTTATTTTGTGAGGGTGACTAACCTCATTCGCTCCATCGTAAAGAAAGGATTACCAAATTTATTATTATTAGAACTAAATATTTATTAGATATTAATGATGATTTAAAAAGTATTCCTTATCTCTTGAGGCATAACGATGAAAATGATAAATACCGGGTTGTCCATTGAAATCTGAACACTTATTAATTCAATAATTAATGAAGGTTGAGTGATTGAAATTATTTCATATTTATATATAACCATAAACATTTAATTACAAAAAAAAAAAAAAAAAGACCTCAGCTCTCTTGATTACGTACAATTCGAGAAAATGACACTTGAACGTGATCGACGAATTTCCAGTCGTAAATACCACCGTCCTTTCTGTCAGCAAGTCTGAAACGTTGGAGAAGAAGAAGGACTCAATTAAAAAGACCAAATTGGATCCGGAAGATTTAGAGAAAACAGCCTAGACTAATTCCTTCATGTTCATTATGGACAATGCAAGAGATATTGGGGGTTCACAAAAGAATGTCAAGATAATTATACAAAAATGGAGGGGGAAAAGCCTTGTGATAGTGTGAAGGCCACTTTTGACAAAAGTAATGAATGACTTACATCTCATCTACTGCAAGACTCTTTTAAAAGAGTCTTTTGAGTTCTGTAGACCTTTTTTTTTAATATAATTTTGGCCCCATATAAGCTTGATGGCTACCCTCTCGACTACACATTTTGAATGTTTTTCGAAGGAAATGCCTGCAGTGTGCGTCACCCAAAAAACTAAGGCCCTCAATGCCATTGGCAGGCAGGACTGGGATGCCATAGCACAGGACTACATATGCAGTGGGTGCTTTCTCTGCCTGGAAGCCATCATTATCTTAGCGGTAATGATGGACAGTTACATTAATGATTAAGCAAGCTCAATATATTATATTAATTTTGTTGAAATTTTACTTTTATTTAATACATTGTATCTTGTTGATGTTTTCAATCCAAAGTGTTCCCATTTTATTGGACTATTCATTTTCTAGAATAATTTTGTTATCGATTAAGAACAACACTTGTGCGTTTATTTTATATTAATTAACGATTATGTTTAGAAATGAAATGTCTGACAGTAATTGGTAATAAATGGAAAAAATGTTTACACAGTCCACAAAATATATTAGGTTGAGTTATAAATCAATTGTATGTACAAAAAAAACTTGAACTTTTGTATAAAAAAGATTAAATAACTTTTTGTATCTATTAGAGTTCATACGCTGTATAAGGTAAAGTCTCATCTCACAAGATATATGTAGTTTTTAAATCCGTTCATAACTGTTGTATCCTGAGTCAACATGTTTTCCAACAATGGAGCTCCATTCATGCTTTTAAATTCGTTGTAGCCGGGGACTGAGGTACTGAGAACACCAATTTTTGTCAAGCGTCACTTGACAGGTGAATTTGAGAATAAAAAAGTAGCTGCTCTTAGTGTGGAGGTAAATCCCTTGGTTTTCCAATCGAATGAAGGACTCATTCAATTTAATATTGTTACCACAAGGGCCAGGAAAAGTTTGGAAGACTTCGTGAAGGATATTACGTTCAAGGACAATAGGGAATCATTATTTTCGTGTCACCACCAAAATTTTCCCAACTAGAAAGGATATTTAGTCTATGTATTTGAAAATATTCATATCGTTCTTATCCGCAAGAACATTAGTATCAAGAACCAAAAAGTCAACCCCAAGGCTATTATTGTATTCCACAGAAGAAAGAACCCACAATATTTACAACTACTCTTATAAAAAGAATTATAACTTTAAAAAACCATTTCTATGGCGTGGATTATAAATTAATTGGTGAATCTGTAATTCGTGGCATGCCTGCTTTTCATTCTTCAGAAGTGCAGATGGATCCTGTATTTCAACAGAAAATGTATCTAAAGAAAGACAGGAAACTTCTTTACCCGAGAAAGACGAAGATCTCTGCATTATTTGAAATATTTACGATGAAGAGTGTTACTTTCTTTTATTTTTTCTTCTCCATATCCAGTCATTCTATCAAATTTGAACAAGACATCGTTATTAATTTTATTTGTTTTTAAAATAAATAAAGGTTACAAGAAAATGTTATGTACATCTCATTATAAATGAAACAGTTTTAAAGAATTTAGGGTATAGTTCACTAATAAAGGATTAAAAAGAATATGGCTCTGAAAATTTCCTTCAGACGTAATGCTTACACGTTTTGTAAAATACAATTATTTGGGATATATGGGGTTTGAAAATATTGCACAACAAAGTAAGAATTATAGCAATATCTATCCAGTGTTTAAGTATTCACATGATGTACAGCATTAAGAGCCTATATTTTATTTTACTTTTCAGACGGTTTTTCTGTGATGCATACCACAAGGGTGTCTATGGCCGTAAGTACCAATGGCTCATAGTGGGAATGTACTCTGAACAATGGTGGACGCGAGGAGCAAATTCAACGTCCTGCACGGCGGAGGAGATATTGATTGCATTGAAAGGGACCATGGTCATGGAGATACAGCCTCTTTCTTCCGTAGACGACATTACTATATCCAAACTGGTAAGATCCTTATCATATTATTTGCAGTCTCCCTTGTAATATTTAAAATCATATTTTTTACAAAATATTCCCACTTAATTTTAGAATCCGACATGACTCATTTTTGTTTTCAAATATTAGCCTGTTCTGAAATGATTAAGACAGGTTTGTTTCAAGAGAAAGGAGAAGAGTTAGTTACAAAATTCCGCCAGTATCGATATACTCATGAATTATATGGGATAAAAAGATTCCATACTTATTCAGAGATTAAATAGCCAATCCCTACATACCACATGTTTCTCCATTTGTCGCTGAACATGGAGACTGACAATGTGCCTTCGTTATTTTTGAAACTAGGCAAAACAGAGTCTGAGATTCACAACAACCTCACTATCATTTACCCACATGGTTACCCTAGTCGTACAAACATATTTCGGTTGGCTGGTGAGATCTGGGATGACACTTTAAAGCTATAGAAAGGTGTCTCATCAGGATGTCCCCGGGAGACAAGTACACCCAACAATTTTGTCCAAGTCAAGGACCTGGTTAAGAACAAGAACCCTATGTTCAGCAAGTGATGAAGTTAGTGAGCGAAAATAGCTCTCTAGGTAGTTGTGGGAGTTCCAGAACCATTGCCACGACATTATATGACATGATTGAGTACCTTTTTGAAAACTTTTGAATGTCCTTCCTTGTTTTACTGAAGCAGTCTCAATCATTTCCGAACAACATATTATTTATGATTCCTTTATTAGCGATTTAATTAGATCTATATCTTTTGGTTTAGTGAGATTTCTTAATAAGTTGGTTGTAAGACAAAAAAATATATCTAATGTTATAGCTTAAAATTACATCTATGGAAATTATGTTTTGTTGTTTGTAATTAGAAATGAGTATTTCTAATTAAACAAATATTTTGTTGTTAGGCTCAGTTGAATGGAAAAAAAGCATTTATGATTTATTTCATAGCAGAATTAGAGGAAGTACTAGTTGATACTTTTATTGTACAAAGAAAACATTCACTCTGAGACGAAGCTTCCATATGCTTTCATATAATGGAGAAAGTATGGAAACATTTGAGTTTGTATACTAATTTGAGCAAAAGTAAAATCTTGGTTATAAATGATGTAACTAGTGGGCCAAAAAGTCAACGACAGAAGAAGCTTAACTGATATCCACCTTAGATATTCTGACCATTTTTATCCATTTCATTTCTTTCTCAGTTCTTATCTTCAAAAGACTAAAGTTAGTTTATTACATTCTGCCATTTACACGTATAATTTTGGAGCATACCACTATACCCTTTATTAATTAAAAACTTTGTAGACTACAGGATGTCCTCACATAACGCTGTTTCAAACACTGCGGATTTCAAATAACGCAGTATTTGGAATTTTTCTGATTTCCCGAATACGATATTTGGGATATTTTTATGTCATGATAATAAATTAAAAACAAGAATTTTCGTAGTTGTTGATGAGTTTCATCATATTATGCCTATAAATTCATTTAACAAAAGAATTGGGGATAGGAGAAAATGTCCTTAAGTATATAATTTGACAACTAGCTCTACTCAATTTTTTTTTGGTTAATTTATTATAAAAACTTGGCTTTATATATGTTGGTGAATAAATATTGTTTAGGGTCTAATTATTTATTTTCCAAGACGCTCCAAGCCCAAAAGTACAGGGTTTCAAGGTCAGTAGTGAAGGGAGGGGGGTACATGGTTATAAGCCAGAAGTAAGCCATATTGTTGCAACATAAGCTGTGTTTCAACTTGGCTGTATGTTTATTTAATGTAATTTTTAACGTTGTATGTAGCCCAAATAGAGATCCCTGCAGATTTCTCGGCGATGACCCTAGTTGACTTTTTTTTGTTGCCCCGAAATTTTTATGTTTGGAGACATATGATAAAAAAACTGGTTTACTTTTATTTATGCTCTCGTTTGGCGCTTAATGAAACCTCGTAGTTAAAAATATTGTGGATAAATCGTAATTAAATACTACTTTGTCGTAGTCAAGGTGATTCAAGTTTGGTTATGACAAAGAACAATGTTGCTTTTGACCAAAATCCCCCTAATTTTATTTTAAGTGGGATTGAGTTACCTTTGATGTGTTGTATGGATCACCAACAATTGTTCATGTTCAAATATCAACCCGATAGGAGCTGATGAGAACAGGAAAAACATTGTGCGCCAAATACTTTTTAATGTTATACATTTTCAATTTACATAGACTTGAGAAATGGCTTTTCTATCGCCATTATTGCTGATTGAAAATACTTTGAACTTTTCATATATTTATCATATAGATTTCCTAGCTCCTGTAGTTGACAATTTTCCATAGCAAATAATTTGGATGAAAAAGAATCAATAAATAATCAAATGCAAAAATAAAAGAAGTCGACTTGAACTATTCAACACTATTACAATATTTAAACTTGTACTTTTTTTTTAATTTTGTAAAATCAATGAAAATGGTAGAAATAGTTGTACGAACTAGAGGTTTTCCTAAAAATATCTTTCTTTGCTTAGAAAGTTAATCTGATGACTAACAAATTTGCTAAAAAATCTCGGACTTCACACATAGATGGTGCTATTTTTGAATAAATTCACCTCATTTTCAATGTATACCAACCTTTAAAAGACAATCATTTCAAAAATTTATGATAATTTGTTTTTTAGTTTGTGAGTTATTGTGCAATGTTTGACATTACTTTTGTTATTTCCAAATCAATGGATCAAAAACAATTTCTTGTTTTAATTTTATGCTACTTCTTCGTAGGAATAAATACTGTTCCAGCTATAGAATGGATGTTGTAGAGAATAATAATAAATTATTAAAAGCCAAATTGGAAGGAAAAAACTTTTCAGACCATGTGCTAGTTTAGGGTCTCAACAAGATAAACAAGTTATTATTATAAAAGTTACAATATTATTTTTGATAGAAAAGTTTATGAAAGATTTATTATTTTTTTACAATTTTCAATTAAAAAATAAGTACTCGTGATTTTTGACGTGGTTGCGTGTAATTCAAAAAATAATAACGTGTATATTATATTCGCAGGCATTTGAAATAGTTAAAAGAAACATAATCATTATCGCAAAAACAACAAATTTTAATAAATTTTCTTACTGACTTGACGTTACAGGAATATACAAAAAATATTTTACAATGATGAAGTGGTTATCAAATTGAATTAAATATAGGTTAATAAAATTTGTATAGAAAGGGTTAATACTAACTTTGGTGGATTTTGTCAAAGAGTGATAAGAAAAGCAAATAATAACAGCTTTTGAGTCAACTAAACGTCTTAGAATATTAATAAAATGAAGGAATGTAATTGTGGCTTCAACAAGTGTCCAAGCAATATTGAGACATACTGCAGGTTTGGTATGTAAGTTCGTTTACAAAAAGTGCATTCACGACATCATGGACAAATAATGCAAATAATTATTTGTGTTTTTTTTGCAAAAATAAATAAATAACTAGCAAACTTTCCATAGTTTTTCTTTAAATTTGTTTTTAAAAAATCAAAACTTTTTTGTGAGTAAACAAATTTACATTATAATTTTAATTTAATTTTATAATATTTGTTTCTAATTTTTTATCAAAACATTTAATTTTGAGAATATTGTTTTTGAAGATGTCTTAATTAGGGATTCAAACGAATATGAATCTAACCTTTACCTACACACTCTGCACGAACTGTTAATAGGAAGGATTTCAAATGAAAGGATAATCATTGTCAATGTTTGAAACACGAGGGTGGTCTGAAAAGTTTTGAACCAAACAAAGATATAAGACATTTTTTCTAAATTTTTCTTTTTCAACATAGTCTCCTCGTAATTCTACACCCTTTTCCCAGCAATACTCCAATCTTTTCAACTCTTCCAAATAGTAATCAGTATTTCTTTCTGCAAAATAATTGTTCACAAGCCACTTGTTGCTATTAACTCAATTACTCTGAGTTGGAAAACAAACTGTTAAATTTTTATTTTGAATCTAATTCAATGGTTAAATTGTCAAAAACAAATATATTATGACAGCACAATAATTCATTTTGTCTCACACTCACGTCAACTCACACAAACACTGTTATATAGCAACTAGACGCCTGAAATGGCTCAAACTTTGGCGAATAACTGTCCACATAATTGGCTAACTTTTATTTAAGAGTGCTGCCATCTTCACGTTGAGGTCGGAAACTTATCAGACCACCCTCATATATCATATGTGTCATATTAAAATACTTAACTATTGCCCAATCATAAAACTTTATTTTTACAATGATCAATTTATAGATTAGGTATAAATCAAATAGCACAGCCCCAATAGTTTCTTCCTGAACTTTGCAATTTTTGAGCAACTCAAGGGGAAGTTTCCAGGAGTTTCATAATCAACAAAGGACCAACTAAAAGCTGCAAATATCACTACTTGAGCCAATCTAGAGTCGAGCTTCTTTTTTAAACCTGCTGTGATAGGATTTGCACCTGGCTGACACTGGTCATCGAGGCAAAAGGCGGCTATAGAAAATAGTAATGCAAATAAAGTGTCCCTTGATTGTATTATTAAACTTTGCAAACTTGATGATATCTTATACAATACAAGATTTTTTGCAAATTTTCAAAAAGAATTATATTTCGATGGAGGAGCCTTTTTATAAAAATGTGTTTTTTTTAAAGGAATCATATTAATAATTAAATTAAAACTCATGAAAGCCTACGAAATGAAATCAATAAATATTTAATTCTTTTTTTTTTAACTATTTCTTTGTCTGATGCAAAAATTATTTCTTAGATTCTTTCTTCTGCTTTTTCTTTTCTAAGCTGATGCTTTAAATGTACAGTGTATGTAGAGTGTGCATAAGCAAAAATACGTTATGCTATAAAACTCAAATAAATTCCAAACAAGCTAACATAGGTCAATGAGGCATACATTGTTTGAAAGAGCAATCTTGACACCTTTCTTTTTAAATAAACCAATTTTTGTAAATAAAGTGACTTTTGTGAGGTCGTCGAAAATTTGCTCCAAGCAAAATTCCCTGTTTGTGAGGTGGTCAAGATTATGCAGGTGAACAGATCAACTGTTTTGAGGATACGGAAGCCATGTGAGTCTGTTGAAAGCTATCAATGGAAGCCTGGGAGTAGGGCCGCAACATAAAGTGATTAAAGGAATTCAAGAGTACCTAGGAAATAGCACTGAATCAAATCCTCAAATTCATATGACCAAGCCTGCAAAAAACAAAACACACAACGTGTATGTAGAGTCAATCAAGAATGTCATGGGCCTCAAGAGCTACGTTTGCCGATTACACCTGCTTATAACATTAAGGTTAAAGAAACCCCCATCATTGGAAATTGTAGCCTGATTCATCACCAGTTCTGAACAGACCTGACTATGAGATTTGGAGCCTCATTGAGACCAATGCCCATACTTTCCCGGTTTATTGTGTCTGCTATCATGCATTTTTGCTGATCCACACTGTACCTATGCACATTTTGAGGTGAACATATAATTTATAAATGGAGAGAAATATAAAACTTTATTATTTGTGTCGTAATAAACATAATGCCATCCATTTCCTCTTGATTTATAACATTCCTAGTTCATATTATCGATAAAATTTAGTTTTTACGTGTACCCATATATGTATCGATAGAGCTGCATAAAATATGACATCCCAGAATGTGAAAATAGCATTGAATGATGTAGCTCAACGGACAACAGATACATTATGATCATGAACTCAATGTGTGTGGGTTTGCGTCTAGGACGTTACTAAAAAAGAAAATAGATTTAATGTATGTATATGAACTTCAAAGACAATTTGTTGGTCAGATGCAGTAATTCTTATACAATAATGTTTATTTATACTTAATCACGGCAACTCCATCTGACCAATAAAAGGAACATTAAACTATAAATATATATAGATAGCAGATAACCCTATAAATGAAATTAATACATATTTTGATATATTAAAGTATAAATAATTAGTCACAAAACAAAAGGTCTTATGTACAAGGCTAGAAAATGACACTTGAACGTGATTAACGAATTTCCTTTCGCTTACTTTAAAGCAGTTAGGTGTCTCCAAGACCGCTGTTTACGAGGTTCGCAAGTGTAAGGGCTCTGTCAATAAGGCCAAACTGGAGCAGGAGGAGTTAAAGAAAACAGCTCAGACCAATCCCCTCAAGAGCATAAGGGCCCATGTAAGATATCTTGGTGGTTCACACCAGAATGTCCAGAGAGTTATAAAAAAAAGTAAGTGCAAAGAGTCTTTTGAAGGTGGAGACGACATTTTTGACACGAACAATGAAAGAAATCCATGTCCTTCGTTCCAAAATTCTTTTGAATTATCCTTTGGAACTCTTTTTTGACAATTTTATCCCTCCCAGAGCCCTGAAGACAATGCCCTCGACTACATTTTTGGGTACAGAGAGAGGAGAAGACCTGCAGTATCCTTCATCCAAACACCGAGTCCAAAAAACCACAGTCAGCTAGGACAGGGACGCCATGAAGAAAACTATATTTGCAGTGGGTGCCAGGCCTTCCACCACCGCCTGGAAGCCATAACTGCTGCTATTTGCTTGTACATTAATTATTAATAGAACTCAGACACACATATAATTATGGTATTAATTTTGTCAAAATTCGAGTGTTAATCAATAAATTAAATCTTGTTGAAATTTAAAACCCAAAGTGTTTTGATTTCAACGTACTACTCGATAACCACAATCCTAATAAAGATTCTCGAATTGCAGATTATGTTGTTAGGGAAAACAAAATGTCAATTTTTGTCGCACACTTAAACAATACTGAGTCAAACAATTAAAAAACTGTCTAAAAAGTTTTCTTATTATGAAGTATAGGGACTTTTAAAACAGAAAATGCACATTACTAAAGCTGTCTATTAGAAAACTAATGGATTTTTTTTATTTCACCTATTATTATTGCAACCTCATACTAAAATTAACCATAAAACTATCCAACAAAATCACACTTTTTTATGCACATGAACAATATATTATGCTCAATTTAATAGTGTTTGATCCCTTGATTCCAAATATGGCCTTATTTTTTCTCTCAGAGCCTCGTGGCCTACAAAAAAGGCCATATATTTTATTATTATTTTTTAGGTTCAACGCCCTCGGTGTTTAATTATATTAATATATTTTGAAGCAGAATGTTCAAAAATTCAAAAACCGTTTTTAAAATGTCTGCATGATATACTTGAGTTATCTTTGTTTAAAGTGGAAAATTGGTCATTTTTATTCAAAGGCTCATAGCTTCAAGACGAATAAATTCAAAATGTTTAAAAGTATCTCATTGGATAGCAGAAAATATCAACTTTTATTTTTTTTAAAAGAGCTTCCCCAAAAACAATATATTTTGTTGTTAATTTGAGATAAAGTCGCTACAATATTCCAAGGATAAAACTCATTTTTGAAATGATCTCATTTCAAAAGTCCATAAATATTAGCATGCCCCAGCTAGAAGAGATAGAAACAAAGAGACAGAAGAAGAAACGATATAGAAACAAAGAGAGAGAAGAAGAAACAAGAAGAAGAAAAGATATAGAAACAACAATAGGGAAAAAGAAAAAGGAAAAAAGAAAAGATTTATAATAGAATTTGTTATAACATTAAGTCTCATGTCTCAAAATGTATACATAAATTATTTCAGGCTCCATGGACAAAAGATGACTCGTGGCATAGCCGTAATGAGTGAGAGGGATTCCAAAAAACGGACTTTCAAAGGAGTCCTCAGAGCAAATACTTTTTCTTTCTCTCTCTTTCTTTGTTTGTACTATTTCATTTCAAAAATAGGGATCACTCTAATGGACAGAGTATGTATTCGGTCTTATTATATATTACTATCAAAAAGGCTTTTAAGCAAAATCATAAAATCCATTAAAATTGCTACTTACAAAACTATAATTACATGGAGTAATATACATGCTGTGGACATTTGTATCTCATGATAAAACTCTAATGGAAAGTAGATTTATGTTCTTGCACGCTCAAGCTAATAGATAGTATGTTTTACATACTAATTTATACTTAACCAGTCAACACAAAAGCAAGCTTTAATAAATTTTCTACAAAATTAAGTATAAATTACATTTGTTTATGCTATGTGCTATAGAACTAATATCAGCTGCACTGTCAAATAACACCAGACAAGATCATTTCTGCCGGCACGCAGGAATACACATTTATTATTGTTATTTAAGCATTTACAATTAATAAAATGCATACGACCATAGAAAAATCTAGTAAAATGAGAAACCTTAGACCGAAGAAATATCTTTTTTTCTCTTCGAGTACTTTATGTGTTAGCTAAAGTAAAGTTTATACCTTACATTTCAGTTTTAAAAACAAATTCCTATAGAAAAGGTTGTTGATATTGATTTTCTGTCAATTTAGTTTTTTATATTTATTAAGAAATTTTAATAAATTAAGGTGGTTAAGTTGCGTTGAATATAATTCCAAATGATATTCTATGGAATTTTTTTAATTTTCTATGAGGTTTTAACAAATAATATATATAAAAAAACTAACAATTTAGATGTAAGGATATTAAAACTAGTTTAACAGTCCAACCTTTAATGACTTTTTTAATGGTCCTTTTCGTCGTCATACAGATTAAACTACAATAATAAATGTGGCTTTCAATCTGCGGCCTATCTAACACCTTCATTTTGTTGCATAATGTAATACATGCTGATCAAAATATTATCAGTAATAGTTCTATAGAAAAAATATAAACCATTTGTATTACACAGGATAATAATTATACTTTTTGAGAAAAATTGATTAAGCACTAACCATATTTTATAAAATTAAAGTGGAAATTTCCAAAAGTGCTTTCTAATTTGAGGTTGACAAGTACATAAGAAATATATGGAAACAGAAAAGTACTACATATTGATTAACATAAAGTTTGCCGAATATACATTTTTCTGAAGGAAAATATGCTGAATGACAATTGGGACATCTGAAGAAAGGATATTTAATATAATTTGAAATTATAGTAACAATAAATAGGTTTATGTTTATATGCTATATACGTATGTCATAACATGCAAAAGATTACTCGACGTTGCTTGGGCAAAGGAGGGAAAAGGAAATCATATTGACAATAATCAATATTATTTCTTCTTCATCGTTAATTAGACCCTTCGGCGCAAATGACAATTGTAATTCAACATTAAATTCAGTGTAGAATGGACATTTAATAAAAATAAACTGAAAATCAGCATGTTAACCCTGACAATTTGGAGAATATTTTGGAAGACAGATAGAATAAAGACCATTACGTTTAATTAGATCCGCTAGAATCAGTAGTGATAAGGGAGGAAGGAGAAAAGGATATAAACAAGGGAATTTGCCAGAATTACTCCGATGTTGATCCCCAATTCTAGTCTGAGTCCAACAAGGACTAACAATTAAAAATCCAGAAAGAAGCTCTAGGGTTATGCTCCGTCTTTTATGAGCACACACAAATATTCAATCAGGGTTTTAATATAATTGAATATATTTAAAAAAAGATGTTCACGATCCAAAAATTAAATAATAATGACAAAGGCTAAGGAAAGGAAAATTCATTTTTCAAATTTCCAATTAAAAAAAAAAAAACAATAACGGGCCCGATAGAAAATACATCAGATTTTCATTATTACAGATTATAATATATGTATTACTAGCAAAGGATAACCCAGCGTCGCTCAGGCCAAGGAGGCAACAGGAAATCACATTGACAATGGTCCATATTCTTCCTTCTTAATGTTTAGACCATAGATATAAAATACATAGAGTGATGATGTGAAGAATTAGTTGACGTCGTAAAAAAAAAAAAAATAGTTGACAAAAACATTCAAATTGTAATATTTAGACATGTTGAAAAAATAAAGGGCTCTTATAATATCTTTATTTTTTTAAAGTTTTAAATTTAGAGATGTCAATAGGTTAATAAAGTATTTTTCTCTAAATTTAAAAGATTTAAAAAAAATAAAGGCATTATAAGAACCCTTTATTTTTATTTCAATTTTTAAATTTAAATATAATTTTATTAAGCCTTTCCAAATATTTATATAGGATTTGGAAGATTATTTTGACTCTAATACAATTTAAAAATCAATATTTTTTTTATTCTTAAATTGAATACGATTTGTGAGAATGCTCCAAACTTTGGTGCCTTGAATCCTCTCACTTTCACGTTTTCCCAAATGATAAATAATTTATAAACTTATATTAAAATATGAAATTAATACAGTAGACCTGTTCATGCTTACTATTATTATAAGAGTCTAACCTAAATTAATTATCTGTAATAAAGATAATTCAAGAGGTATTAAAGATCTTCTGGATCTATGATACAGATATACAGATTCCTGAATGATCAAAATAATAAAATTGTCCTAATATTAAAATACTTTAGCGAAAAACCTATATTTTCCTGGATGGGGCATTCTTCACTTTCTTTTTAAATTTCATAAACAGCTTCTTAAATCGTTTTTAGCTCTTTGTGACAACCTGAATTATGGATAAGATAAGTGTTCCAATTTTTGGAGTGTTTTGTAAAAGTTGCTGCTCTAGAAGTACAGCTATGGACCACAAAAGTCAGCATATTCCACCTGGGACTATACACATATTCAAATTAAAGATTAAAAACTCCCATAATTCAAGGGGGTTCTTTAAAAAGGAAATATCTCTCGGTTTTTTTTACTTTTCTTGATTATAAAAGAGTTCATTTGAATGGTAAATTGCAGATACAAAAGAAAATTTGGTTTACCAAATTTTAGTTTAGTTAGGATTTTGATTTGTGAACAAGAAGTTTAAAAAAAAAAAATTAATAAAACTCAATAATTGAAATAAGAAGATATTTTTTTTCCTTTTTATAAATAACTTAGATCTTTTATGTAGAGAGAGATTGAAGTGAATAATGAAAAATACAGGTTATCCCTTTTTTCTTATATCCTGTTCTTTGTATTTTATTATTCATGGGGGTTTAGGGATTTATTTTTACTTTCTGTTTCTTTGCTGACCATTTTCTTTTTTGAACATTTCTTATATTCTATCTCTTTTGGTCATTAGAAGGATCAAACTTTTCGATCAAATAATTATAGGTCTTTCACAACATACGTTTTTATTCCAATGTACATATATACTCAACTATCCATAAAAAAAATATATCATGCTGCTATCTAAAGTTGTATAAAATATATTCCAGAGCGCGTGCGATATGTTCCATAGTTGGAATCTGAACCTGATTTTGAATTATAATTTAAATCTTGAGAAATAAATATTTGGTATAAAACATAGCCACTGTTGTATGTGCTCTTGAAAGACAGACATCAAGAATAAGTGTAAGTCCTTGCTTGACAAAGAGTAGAAATGAAGATCAACAGCGGAGTAATTCCAACCTCTATGTCCTTGATATAGAAAGTGTGGGGCTAGTGTTTATTTATTTTCTGACACAGAAACTTGGAGCTCACCTAATAAAACGTCATGACAGCTAAGCTGTGAATCATGTTATGTAAACAGGAAATTTCAGAGATGTTACTCAATCTAACTCTGAGCTCTGATTTCTTTTTCATAATGAAATCAATCAAAATCGTCCTACAAATCATTGCATTTTGATTGTAGTTCGTGAACCACTCATATGATAGATTCGTATAATAAATACATCATTTGATAGGTATTAAATTTAAATATGTGAGTTCATATTTTAAGATACCCTCTACTTCCGTTGATATGGAGTTATAAGTCTTATTTATTGTTTTTTTCTTGTTTTTTACTACCTCCGACAATAAAGTTGAATGGAAGTTAAAGTCTTGCCTCTGTTTGTTACTTAGTTGTTTTATTAGTCACCAGGATTACAACAAAAGTTATATATCAATTTAACAGCAAACTTAAAAAGTGTATATTCAACCATAACTTTGGAGCAAATTGAAATACATTACTCAATTTGATTTTAGGCGGAGTTTTTGCCCTCTACCAGGTGACCATTTTAGTTTTAGATTTTTTTTTGTTGATGTACCAATTTTGTGTTTCTATTGAATTCATTTTTACTCATTTTGTATTCCTGCCTAAATATAACTTTTTCAATTTATATTTGAAATTTACACTCACCAGATAATAAATGATTTTTACACAAAAAAAAGACAGATTAAAAATTTAGAAAAAGTTCTTTCATATTGCCTAGTAATAATTAAGTATACTTATTAGTTATACAAAAACAAAAGCTTTAAGTTCATCATTTTTTAGATTGTACTCCCACTACGGGCGGCTTAAATTGTGTAAAGGTCCTTAAACGACTATATTTTAAAATAAATAGTTACTTTACAAGAGACCTTCCGTGTTTGTTTATATTCAAGTGTTCAACATAATTCTTTGAAATTATGTTCAGATGAACTTCAATTTATCAAAATATTATCAGAGGAAAAAATATTTACAAATTATAACATCTTGACTTTTTTTCTTCCACTTCATTAATTTTTAAAAGTTGCATTTTATAAAAGTATACATTGCAATTTAAATTTGTTGTTTATAGGAGAAAAAAAAAGTATATTTGTTTATAGCATTAACATTCGCAAACAATTCATAATTGTAAAAAGATGAAAAAAATGTCCTTCAAATTAATTTATATAAATGAAATGATATTAAAAAATAGCTAAAAAAAATGTAATTTAAAAAATGCAAACTTAATCATTATCTGTTAGACTATCCTGTACCTAGACTAGACTGTTATATATTTCATGTTTCAAAAAATTATATCAACCGATTGAAATAGAATCAATAGCACAAGTAAACAACTTTAATGTTTTGCCCTTGAGATAGTGTGCCCCTAATTGCTTTTGAGGCCGAAAAACATGAAAATTATTTTTATACCTCTTTTTTTTTGATTTTGTGATCTACAAACTAGGGCTTACCAAAAACTTTCAAGTTACGAAATTGATAATGGATTGGTATATTTTTATGCTATGCATAAATTTATTGCATACATGCCAAATTTCAGATGAATAGAAAAACATTTTTAACTGCTGTCAAAGGATTGTTTTCAGCTGTGTATTTCCTACACAGTGCCATATATTTTTAGTAGGAAATAAACATAATAAATGTAGAAAAGAGATTTTTTTGTTATTTTCATAAGATAGCTTTAATAATATGTATCTAAATCATTATAAGCGTAATTGGCTTAGGCTAGACTTTGTTACAAAAGTCAAGATTTCATACTCAAAAAACTTCTTACATAGTTTTTAATTGTTTGAGTTAGTATTGTTTTAGTGTGTCTCAAAGATGGCCAGAACCAAAAAGAGAAAGTACGAAATAGTTGGATAGAAATTTAAATTTAAATTATGAAACAGCAAATCAAAGTTTCGTCGAATCAGTTCCTGTAATTTTGATGTCAAAGATTGGAAAGCCAATTGTTGAAACTGTGAATAAAATCATAGAAAGTGTCGAGTCTGACTGTCATTTAAGCACTGTTTTGATTGTCAAGGAGATAAAAATTTATGGAATAAAAATATAAAATTAACTTGTAAATTAGATTAAAAATAAAGGATTTATTTTTACTAAACATTATATTTGTGATCTACAAAGTAGGGCGGGCTTTAAACTTTCAAGTAAGTCAATTTTAAATTGAAATGGATATTTTAGTAAACTTTACATACTTCCTGAAGTATTTCCACTCCCCCACATTTGATTACAACTGGTACAGACGGCAAGAGTTGTCTTTAAACATTTGTATACCCCTAAGAATATAACAAGAAGAAAAAAGTAATATGAACATTAGGCAATTTTGAATTAAAATTCTTTGTTAAGATGGTTTTAAATACATTTTATAACGTACTAGAGTCTTTTTACATACTTCTCCAAGTATATCGAAGTTAAGACAATGTCACTCAAAGGAATATTCAAAGTGTCTAAGGGATGTACAAATATGTAAATGAATGAGTTTACTTAGCCAACAATCAAATAATTGGAAAATCGAAATACGTTTAGGATTCGTAACCCTAACTATATTCATTATGAAATTATTTCAAGACTTAATCGTAGATCTTACATAAGATAAACAAGGACATACATAATAATGATTCTTTATAGTCATTTGAAAGTCCTAAATCCTTCATGGGAGATATTACTTTCTTTCATTCCAGAGGATGGGTAATATAAGGTTACGTGAAAAGTTAAGAGCATATTTTGCTAAATGTTTTTAATAAGCTATATTTCAAAATTAATACATTGTTTGAAAAAAAGCTCAAAGTTTCCTTAAAAGTTTAGTGTACATTTAAAAAAAATCGTTTACTGTTTGGTGAAGTCAGTTGTGTGATACAGCGTTACAAAAAGTGGATGTAAAAAAGGGAAAATTCGATACATTCTTCAGTACCAACGACCACGATGAACAAGCACAGCATACGGCACCAAAAAAATTGGTTTTTTTTGGACCCAATACATAAAAGCTGCGGTTCCAACGACTCCATTTCTGTAACATGGATTTTTAAAATGTCTATAATGTATAATGGAAATAGTCAAGTCAGACGGGTTGTGAGCACTTATTTCATTGTGCACTGTGAATTCATTGTATAGAAAGATTAAAACTTGTATATTTATAATATTAGGTTGTAGCTTTGTATAGAATGTTTTTAAATCAGCATCAATAGAATCGTCTATCAGGAGAAACGTCGTAAGTTGATTACTCAACATCTCAGAACTGAAGTTTACCCAGAAGACCGTTTGGAACTATCTTAATAGGATACTCCTAGCTATGTTAATTTCATATTCAAAATAAAGTGAAAAAACACTCAGAACTTTTTACTTCAACCATTCATTATCTTACCCATGAATAAAAATTAAATGGTATTAAAAAGAAAAAACGAAAATGAACATGATCATACTGCCAATTTGAAAAATGTTTATAGGAGAGCAGCTTATCTGTAATGAAGTTTTATTATATGAGCTGTAATCAGTTGTAAATGAAATGAAATAAACACAAATCCAACTCCGTACCAAGATAGGACATATTGAAGATATTATTTGTTTTTTATCCTTAATTCTGATCTAAGTTACGCATGGACTTACACTTATAACTAGCAATGAAGATTGTGTGTATTTTAAGCATGTTTAAAAAAAAAGAACCATAAAACAGCATGGAATTTGAGGAATGGTTTGGAGGAGCTCAGCTACAATCAGCTGTGACAAGGGAGGGAAGGAAATAAACAATGATATGGGCAAGAATCACTCCATTGTCGATCTCCAATTCTACTCCAAGTATAGCAATGATTTACAATAATAGGAATAAATCATCAAGGTTACTCCATGTCTTTTATGAGCAAACACGAATGTGTAATCCGGTTTGAAGTATAGTTTTATAGTATACCAAAAAAATATAGAAGATTATTTATGAAAATATATTTATATATGAATTTTTTGAAGGAAATTTTATGACTAAATTTAACAAAAGGACTTTAAAAAAAAAACCTTTAATGAAATATCAAAGTCCTTCTGATAATATTTTTTTTTTTTTATAATTAAGATTTGGCAAAATTACTGTTTGAATAAAAGGTTTAGGTTTATAAAATAATTAACTCTGGTTTTCAAATCTAAGAAACATATTAATGAAGAAAGTAATAAAAATATTTTTGAAGGATAATTTACTTATATAAAAAAAATTACAAAATAAACTTAATGATATCTGCTTGCGGTTGGAATATATCAAAAGAAGAAGAGAAATTTTTAGAAAAAAAAGCATTGATTTTTAATACTTTAAGGGTGTTGGGAGACCTCTCAAACTTTTTCAAAATTTGTCAGTCATCGTTTTTTATCCAAACGTATATTTCAAGTATATTAAAGCTAAAAAATTCAAACATAAAGTTAGAGATGGACCAGTCTATTTATGTAGTAAAAAAAAAAGTCACGACTAAAAAAATATTTATAACTTCTAAGGAACATAAAATTCATTCTTCAGATTACCAATTACCAAAAAAAGGGTCAATTAAAGAATGGATACGATTTACATCATTACTTATAGTACCCCAACAAATCATCAGTGATATTCTTGGTCATTCAAGAGGGCACACGCCCATTATTAATCCTTAATCGTACTAAAATCTTCTTTCACAAGAATGAAGTAATAATAATAGCATATTGAGAAAATAGCTGACACCAACAAAACTCACATGCCACAAAATGCTAAAAATTTACAACCCTACATGACATAGTATATAAATAATTGTATTCTCAAAATAAACAATGTAATTTTAAATCCTTCAGTAAGTTTTATAAGCTGTCATTATAGGATTTTATATTGATATTTAATTCTCACATGTGTATGTAGTGTACAATTTTCATATATAAAGTTCCTTTTAAAAGCTAGTCAACCATGTTTTGTAACGACAAAATTTATTATGACGTATAAATTTTTTCATTATTAATTTCAGAAATATAAAAAAGCTTTTTTATTTTCTAATTTTTTATTACATATAATAATAATCATTATAAATCATTTCAAACCTTTACCTAACGAAATTTCTTTAACCAATTCATCACTATAATACTCTCTCTGCGGTCTCTCTGACATACACTATTTAAATGCTTAAATGTTAAACTACATTTATACAAGTATTTTTCGACATAACATCATAACCAACAGCAGTTAGTTTTAACATTTTACAAATATATTTATAAAAAATTTATACATTTGAAGTTTTCATAGTAAAAAAAATTAAATTATTTATTAGTGCATAAGTTTTGTACCGCCTATTTAATTGTATTTTTGAGAGATGTAGAGTACCTCAATCATAAAGTTGAGCACATTTATGAAAAGCTGTTGCTGTTACCTTCAATTGAGATATTGCAAATAAACATATCTTCCTTCTGGACAAACAGAAAACCGAAAGAGAAAGCTGTTTTAGGCGAGTTAAAGAGGTTTAAAGAAAGGCAATTTTGACAAATCCAAAAATCCATCCAGATTCCGTATTATACCCCTTGAACTATAGCATCTGATGGCAAGTGATGTGCAATTTATGCCGAGTTAGCCACAGCAACACTGTCGAACAAAAAAATAAGGAGGGGAATAAGATGAGACACATTTACATCTAACTTATGTGGGTGGCCTTCCCGGCTAGCTTGGAGGCTGTCATCATATCTCAGACAGACAAACAAACAAATATATAGTAGAGCCACGAGATTCAATGGACAACTCGTTGTGAAAAAATTATACGCTTGAACTTGTTTCGCGTCTTGGTATTTCCTAAAAAGAAAATATATTTATATACATGGACTTCAAACACAATTCCTAGATAAGATGTAGAAAATAAAAAACCAAAAATGACAGACAAACTTTGCTCACTAATATGCATATATACCAGGTGGTGTATTTAAATCTGAACACTTACATATGCAATAATTAATGAAAGTTTGGGAATTGAATTCGGAATGAAGAAATAACAGTTTGTTTTATATCAAATTTCACATTTATCAATGTTTAGAACAGAAATTCCCAAACAAGGCTGTTCAGTGCATCGTCTAGGGCCCAGTGAAATTATCGAGGTTGTTAATAAATTTCTTTAGAAAATAGGTCAAAGCTTTTCAAATCTTTTAAAAGATAGTTTATTCTTCAAAATTTAGCATTATATAAAAATTAACTACTTAAGCAATCTTTAAAAGTTTTTAAATAATTTATTTTCAAAGGTTATATTTTCTCCCGATATTTTACAGGAGTATTTAATAGCAGATCAAACAAAATACGTTCAACGTTTTAGTTGTCAAAAACTAACTAACTGTGCAAAATGTCTGATACTGTCAACATACGTTGTCGAAATTTTTACTAGGGTGATTTGTCTATCAACCTTTTTCAAATTTTTATTATGGCAAATTCAGAAAAATTGGAATTTGGTAAAGAAATGACATATGCAAAGTTTCAATTTTCTGCAATGTCATCCTTAAATAGCACGTTTAGTTCAAAGTTGAAACGAAGTCAAAAGTGTTTTACTTCGTGAACAAAGATTAAACTACAGCATTTATCATTATTTTACAAAAATTTAGTTATGATAGACATTATTCTTGCTTATAAAACATTGAATTTTGCATTGTTAATTTTAATACCATATGTCAAGGAAAGATTTAATTTTTATTAGGTTATTTTCTCTTTTTGCTTTATAAGGTAGCTTTAGAAAAAAAACTTTTTTTATATTTTTTATAGGTTAGAATAATGTTTATTATAAATAATCAATGTAAAATAATAATTAACATGAATTTTAATCTTTATTGGTGAAAAACAAAAAAAACTTTTATTTCCTTCCAAACCTTGAAAAAGATTTGCTAGCTAAAGATGACATCGTAAAAAAGGAAATTATAGATATGTCATTTCATACCATATGACAAATTTTCTGCACTACACGTAATCAAAATACCTAAAAAGTTAAAAGATCAAACGGACAACGTTTTCCATCATGATATAGTACAACACAGTATTTCATCAACACATTTTAACCAATTACGGGCCTTGTATTCCAATTTCTGGGATGATTCTAGATTTACAGTAATTTGAACTCTAGTATAAAATATTTTTTTGATTTTAGATATTTCTATTAGCCGCAATATGATCCCTTTTATATATAATTTATCAAAGTTTAATTTTAGTATCGTTAATATCAACTTATCTCCCATTAAGTGCAATTTGCGCCTTTATAAAGGATTTTTTAGAATAATTGGCTAATAGAAATTGAATTTTTATTAATAGAAGAATATAAATATAATCCAAACAGGGTGCTTATGTTCTTTGGTGTATCAGTGTTTTATCACACCCATTCCACACATAAATAAGCATATTTTAAAAGGTGTGTATTTTTCCAAAAAACATAATGAAATTTATAATTAAAGTGAATAACAATAATGAAAAAACCCATTCCTAGTGCCCATAAAAAACATTTATATTCCCGCTTAAATGCATATAAATGAATCAAAATGTACATAGATTAGACTATTATAAATGTTTTTATTTTCCGCAAACTTTTGTGATATTAATAAAATCTAACTCTATTGTTCATCTCTCTCTTTCTTTTATTTCATAGACACCCAGTGAATATGAACATCAGTATATCAATCTAACCCGTCATTATTCTCGTTATCATGGTTATGCATATGATGGCATATGGGCCACGGCACTTGCTATTCAAGACGCTGGACATCGAGCTCGTCACCATAATCGGAGCCTCGCTACCTTTAATTACAAGTATGTTTTTAGCAAAGTTATTATACACAGTGACGTAGCGTGCACATTTAATTTGAGAGCATTTCTTGGAGTTTGAGAAAAATATTTATCTTTATGATGTCATCATCTTTCTGCGTTACGTATTTACGTATTTTCTCTCCCTTAGTAGAATACTCATCTAATTCCTAGATACATAAAGAAAATGGCAATTGCGGGGCGTCCCTTTCAACCAACCAGTGGAATAGGTAAAATGACGTCAGAAAACAAGTCTTTAGTTGTAAAAAAATAATTTGGATAGTAAATAAACTAAAACTTATATAGACAACTTTGAAAAAGTTGTCTATAAAAATGAGTTATTATGGGTATTTGTCATTTTTATTAGGTATGTTAAAAAATAAAATATCAATACAGACTGTCAAATCTGATTATAATAATTTTTTTACTTTATAAATTATTACACTTAGAAGAAATATAAAGTAAAAAATACGAACAAAGACATATTTTTCTATACTTTTTTGATATCAACTTCATAGGAATGAATAAGAATAAAGAATGGATACATATCAATCAATTTCGCTTAAAAATTAGCTTAAAATACTTGATGATCTGTCAAAAACAGTACCTAATCAAATATTAATTGCCTTGAAATGGAAGATTCAAAATTAGTTATTATCATATATGTGGTTTTTTTATATACTTTGGATATACGAAAAATCTGGTTATGGAACAATGTAGCTCAATGCTAAGGAAAAATTAGTTTCTTGTTCTCAATGTGCGTAGATTTGTGCACAGGTTGTTTCTATTTGTATATGGACGTCAAAGTATATTCCTAGGTCCGATGGAGTAATTGTAATATTATATTGTTTACTTATTCTTAATCAGTGCCACTCCATCGGACTAATTATAAGAACATTCAAAAACAAAAACTATACATTGTGTATTTGGACTTCAAAGAAGAGCCCTACGTCAGATGATGCAAATGTAATAATACAATGTTTACTCATACTCAATCAGTGCAACTCCATCTGACCAATTAAGGAACATGAGAAAAAATCAGATTATAATCAACTGTTTATTTTAAAAAAAGACAGTTTCCTTTATCTGAATTTGACTGTATTTATAATATCCTCCAGTGTAGGATAATTATTTTTATAAGTTTCAGTTATATCATATACCGATATGTTAAAATATTAACATGGTCACACTGACAATTGGAGGAATGTTTTGGAGGAGAGCAGCTTAGATGTCATGACACTTGATTAAATCAGCTACGAAAAGTTATAAAATGAGAGAAATAATACCAAATCTTACTCCGTACCTAGCAATGATATAGGCAGGAACTACATTGATATCGATCTTCAATTCTACTCCGTGTCCTCTAAAGAGAACTGATACATCTACAAAAATCCTTCGTTGTTATTGTTAATATTTCACCCTCTCGCGATTACTTTATACTTTTTCAGAATAAAAGCTCTATAGGCGCCTTTTTAAGTCTATTCAAAAGGTCGAGCTTATTACACGTCACAGGAAAGCTTTCGTCCTTCAGGTTTTTTTTTTTGGATCTTTAACCATAAGGCAAATAACAGTAAGTACTTTTGGGGACTCCAATAAATTACGAAAAATATCACCCATTTATTTGTTCTTGAGGATTTTCCATTTTTAAATATTTGAGGAATTAATATATGGCTGGGATTCAGGATTTAGCATTCTTTTCAAATTTGTTAAAGAAATCACCCGAATACTGTATACCGAATTGAAATCAATTTTTCTCCAACGAGGATCAGATGGGATTGAAGGGTAAGATGCATTATCAAAACTTGCAAGTTAAAGACGCCGCACATTTTTTAAAAGTTATTTTGAACTTTTGTGGGAAGGACATGAACTTAAATTTAGCCTTCCATCTATTATCATTGACTTTATGACCCCCTTACACAAATGAATTGACAATACTAAAAATTATAGTAATGGATTATGGACAAGATTATCTGGGTGATTTTCTTTGGATATATTTCTCCAGAGTAGGATATTAAATATTAATTGTTATGTAGTTCTTATTAAATAAATAAATAAAATGTATAAAGATGTACTTATAATCTTTATTGTTAATATTTCACCCACTCATGATTACTTTATCCTTATTCTTCTCTCTTTCAGATGTATTTATAATAACTCATTTTTATTTGTAACTATCTAAAGGTATCTATCCAATTATTTAGTTTGTTTATAACTTTTCTTTAAACTAGGACTTCCTTTGTCACGCCATTTTGCTTTTTTCTGTAATGGTAAGTTCAAAGGAACATTTCTCTACTGCCTTGTTTCTATGTATCTTGGTTAGTTCAATTATAAGGATGAATTCATAGATGAAACATAGACTACAGAGTAGTTAGTAAAACTCTCTATGCTCCAATCAGACTAAAAAGTATGCTTGTAGCAAACTAAATTCAGACAAACAATAATTTCCTAACCATCGCTTCGTCACTTGATTTATATCTTTTAAAAATACAGCTGAATAAATGTGCTGGTGAAAAAATATAATAATTTCAGTTGGCAAACTGCAAAACTAAATCATTGCAGTCATTTCGCTTCTTTATATATTTGAACTACGGAAAGCCTACATCTTTTATAATACCGACTTTATCTTGGGAGTATTTTTCATCTTCTTAATGGTTGTAAGCTGGCCAATGATATAGAAATAGAAAATAATAACATTCAAATAGAATGAGCAGGTTGCCAAATGACATACTTCTTATTTGTTCACTCACACCTTTATAAAGTATTTTTTTACAGATTTAATTATATTTTAATCCAAATTGATAGGGATCAAGATTGGGAAAGACTATTGATTGATGCCCTTGATCGGACGTCTTTTGAAGGGGTTACGGTAAGACATTTGTTAATTAGAATGCAAGAATTTTTCATAGTTTTTTCTTGTTAGGGACCCGTTCGGTTTAAGGAAAACAGTCGTAGGGGAAATGTTCTCATCAAGCAAATTGTTGGTAAGTAATAGTGAAATATCATTATCATTATATGTAATAAAGATTCCAACTGTAGTTCCTTGAAGTACGTAGGGTTATAACTATGGATAGAACAATATGTATTTAGCCTTATGGCACACATCAGTTTTCCATTATATCTGATGGCAAATAAGATATCATGTTCCCAAAAAATGTATAGCGGGCCAACCGTATTTTCTATGAAAAATGTTGTAGAACATATAATTAGCTATCGATTGCTTAGAAAGACAATGTCTTAGCTGTCAAGAGGCACGAGAAGAAGATTGAGAGAGCCACGATTGTCTGCATGGAATTGTCGCAAAAGGCCATCGGAGAGCAGACTAAGGCCTCAAGGAAGAGGATTCACAATGTCTCCTATACATGTAAACATGATGTCGACGGCCTTCTGGGACAATTCCATGCATAGTTGCTATATAAATTCAAAATTAAAGGCAACAACAATTAATAAAAAATATTCCAACTTACCAAAGACAAATTTGTTATCAAGTTATGTGAAAAAAGTTCCAACTAAATACGTAAATCGTTCAAAAATTCACTAAAATGAAGAATCATATATGGATGCTAGTATTCTTTTTCAAGTGCTTATATAATAGCAAAAACTAAAGACTAGACATTGTATTACACATTCAAAAGCTTTGCCGCAATTTTTTTTTGTTTTTTTTTCATTTAATTGGTTAGATGGAGTTGCACTGTAAATAATCTTATAAGTATTTAATTTCTGAACTTTTCCTTTTTGTAAAATATTTATTAGTTTTTCTAATTGAGACAACTTTATTTTTGGTAATTTTATATATTTATAAAAATTTAAAAATAATTAAGTTTGTTTAATCCAATTTTTGATTAACTTCGTGTGACATGGTTTCTAAATTATTTCTAAGCGTTTTAATTTATTTTTATTATATATGAGTTAATGGCATTGTTTTTTTTTGTTTTTGCAAATGTAGAAAAATAATACACCTTTCCGTTTCCTTTTATTTTACATACTGGCAGGTAATATTTTATACAACTCTGATACACCCATTGTCACAGCTACTTGCGAATAATATAATAAATGTTATGAAATCTTAGTTTCTTTCCTTCAAAATATTAATCAAATTTTCAGGGATCCCCTGTTGATTTTCAATTTTTTTTTTAACGTCCAAAATGCTCCAGATTGGCAACACTGACCTTTATGTACAATCAAATCGTGTTTCATATAAATGTATGTAAGGTGAAAAAAAAAAATTGAAAACACTGTTCTGACCTTATTTTATACTTGGTTTTATTTAAAGTTTTACAAAAATTAACATTATAACATCAATTTGACATTAAGTCTATAAAATTGTCGTTAGCTTGTACCACGGGTGCACAACGTCTCCAAAAACGTTCCACTGGATAAAGTTCGGAATGCCTTTCCTATCCCAGCTCTAAGGAATCTTATGGTGTTGTAGTGTCACAAAACTTACGTGAATCATCGTCAGTGGGTCCTCAATATCCTGCTTAACGCGTTTTCTGAATGATTTGACGAATCAAGTAGTTTCCCTAACCGCTTTAGCCAACAACGTGTTGTCTATTTTACTATATAAATTTCACAAAATAGACAAAGTTACACAACATTTTGTTTTTTTTGTGATTAGAAGAAGACTGGGCTATATTTTGTAAGAAAGAATAATGAACATTGACGTGGTACGGTCAAATTAGTACCAGACTTACTCTCCATTAGTGTGAGATTGTATTAAAATACAGAGTAGGGAAATGGTATAAGGCCTGAGAAAATTGCGAACGTTTAAAAGAATATTTGCTTTTTGTATATTTTAACAAAGGGAAAATGGTGGAAATTATTTATGAAAATCTCAATTACTCAGAATAAGAAGAATAAAAAAATTAAACGAGCAGCCAAGTCTTATCTAGTAAAAATAAAAATAAATCTGATTTTTTTTTCAACAACTTATTTAATGTTAATGGTACTTTAGATAAAGCATGAAGAAAGCGGGCGGAAAATACAACCATTAAGATCTCTTCCATACATACATATGTATAAGAGTGTACATAATATACCATGATTTTATATACCTCCCTACCTATAAAACAATGAGTAGGTATAAATTGGTATTTAATAATTCCACATCTTTTTACAGAGTGCAGAAGTAAAAACAAAACTTTTTTGTTCAAAAACTCAAAAAAATCTCAACTGATTTGTAAACATATTATTTAAAAAATTTAAGGGCAATATGGCTTCCATTAGAAGAAACAAAACCTCAATATAGTGCCTGAAGCTGGTACAGGCTTTGATATTATTTTCCTCAGGATTTTTGGCCTAGACCTTTGAGATGGTGCACTTCAAGTCATTCACATTTTGGTGCAAAGTTGCATTTCTGATACCTTCATGACACTCCACCAAAAGGAATCAAGGGGTTAGAAGTCGGGAGATGACAGATGCCACATGTTTTTGTGCCAGAAGTCAGTAAATTTTAGGTGAGTTGAACTCCATTTTCTGGATCTTTGGACGTTTATTACCCAATGCTCTTCTCATGCTGGAAATTGTGGCCTTGAAGTTGACAATGATGTTATTTTGGCTTATGCGTGTCGAGCAAGTTGGATACACGACGAATTTTTGTCTGCTGTTTACGTATTTGGCAGCCAATTAAAACAACAACTGCATCAAAACGAAGCTTATTGATGACGCAATCATACGATTTCTACCAAACATCCCACATTTTACGCAACAAATGTATAGAAATGCAATTAGTTCATGTAGCTATTATTTTAGATGATACACATGAAGCCTCATTAACAACTAATGGATTAAATTTTGAATTGCGTAATGGTTATAATTTTTAAACAGTTTATCATCTAAATCGATACATTTTATTTTTTATTCAATTGACTATGCGTGTTATAAAAAGTTAATCACTAACAAAGAGTGAAATATCTTATTTTGGGCAAAATGTCTCAAATCATTCTCCGGCGGAATATACGTTTGAGAAATTGTCCTTTAGTAAAATGTACATTGGACAAAATCTCTGTTCGGTGAAATGACCTTCGGCTTAAATGTTTTTTGGCCAATAGTCCTAAAACCTTTCTAGCTATGTAATAGTTTGTGTGACTGTTGACTGAAGATTTTAAAGAGCTGCAATATTTGTTATATAATTAAGTTAGTACTTGGATTTAGAAATGACTACTTAGTGCTGTGACACGCTTAAATTAGGTGGATATTTTTTACAGGAAACTAACTTGCGGATAAAGTCCTCCAAGTCCTCTTTTGGCAACTCCCTTATGGTCTCATCAGGAGCTTCCAGCTACCTTAAAAATCCTCCTGGTTGACGTTAAAGGATTGGCTTTAATCAGAGCTAGGGCCACCTCAATTGGGCTAGTGACCCTGTTGTTAATAGCCTCCATGATATTCTTAGACTTATCACCTACCAAGATCCCCTACGCAATTTTTGTGCAAAGAGCCACCCTATTTTTATTATTTTGATAGTACTTTTAAAGTAGAAAGATTGGAAATGAATTCAATCAACTTCACTAAAAATGTCAAGGCAGTATCTTTACTCAAAACTCTCATTAGAGTCTGTAAAGTCACATCCGTAGAATTTACAATCACACTGTAGGTTTAACTGTAGTTCTGACAGAAATAAAAATCTATGAGTACTCTAATTCTGTTAATGGGACTCTTGTTCCATGGCTCTTTCTATATTTAGAAAGCATATATGTATAACTATAAAGGTCTCTCACACTGGAGGTGTGAGATACAAAAGGTAGAAAATAAAGAATAACAAATCATCAAAATGAATAGAAAAAAACTAATAATAAATGATGGATATCAAACATAAAATATCTTGAATTAACATATAAATTAACTCATTCTACCGTGTTGAAATAAGTATTAAAAAGTTTTATTTGATTATACTTATGATTATTGCTATGAAGGGTGTAGGATCAGTCGGCATGAATCCTTTAACTCAAATGTACTTTATTAGAGAATAACTTTTGATTAAATTATAAATGTAGGATAGAAAAAGTTAGGGTTCCTTCCTTTAAGAAGGATCAGATTGGTAACAGAAAAATGTATTAAATAATAACGAAAAGGGATGTATTTAAATGCAAAATTGAGATAAGAAAAAAACATGTTCTAATAAATATTTCATTCGACAGACGTTTATATATATATATTTAAACGATACAATGCACTAAATATATATCCCCCCTCCCATGTTCTAAAGCTTTCTGAATGTCACCGTTAAATGGTTTTTAAGGCATAGTATTACATATTTGGATATATTTAATCATATACAAAATACATACAGCAACATAACTTCCTTTATTATAATGCTTGGCAATCAGGCTGTAGATGTAGTAAAAGAAAAGTTTTGCTTCATTCTAGAGGGACGATTCAAAAGTTTTGTTTAGAAATACAGTCAGTTGCTATTTTGTAATGATGTAAAGAAAAAAATCTGTGTTCGGGGAAGCTAGTTGTGTGTTACGGGTTCCAAAATGGAAGTAAAAAAAAAAATCGAAAATTTGATACATTTTTCATTATCACTACAACCAAATTGAAAAAACAGAGTTGGCGGCCAAAAGATATGTGCTGTTTATGGACCTAATACAGTATCGAAGGAAACAGCAAAGCAGTTGTGATCACTTATTCCATTGTAAAAGAAATGAAGATTAGCCAAAATGCCGTTTGGAACAATCAAACCCAGACATTCTAACGATATTAATTTTATTGTCAATATCAAGCCAAAAAATGGTCAGAACTTATTACTTGACCTATTATAGAAAAAAAATATATTTTCAATTTATGTTCTGAGTTTTTATTCGTGCAATTAATGAAAATTAGTTAATTGCTTCAATATCTGATGTACAAAAAAACGGTTTTTTCAATCGATGTTTATTATTTACAAATTCTTTGAACGCAAAGAAATATCGAAATAATAATACAAATTAGTGTATATTGGTACCATGATATCTTATGATATGAAGGACACTAAAATAGTGCAATTTGTTCGAATCGGTTTATTTGAACCGGATTTTTGCTGGAAAATAACTTTTTTTAAGATCTTTGCAAAATTGCCAAAAACTCATGAACTCAGAACTATGAAAAAAAATAAGTTATCAACTAATTTTGATATATTTGTTTATAATAAAACGATCCATGTAATACCTTTAAATGAAAATTAATATAAAGAAGAAAAAATTTGAATGTAACTAAAAAGAAAGGAGACTATGTTGTCGCACCCTGTACTACGTGTGTCTAAATCTATTGTAGTGTTGCCATGGTACCAATATTTTATAACCTGTTGAGACACCAATTTACAGAGTGTCACATATTTATTTTAAAGTTTAAAATAAATACTTATTTATGAACATTTCTAAAAGTCGATGATAACACTGAAATTCTTAGGACCTCAGCTTTCAAATGATATATGTTACTGTAAAAAAGTCAATGTAAATACAACATAGACAACGGATAGTTGATGTTAACGTAGGACAATGGTCAAATTGACAGATTGACAACATAAATGTAAGTGTAAATGTCTGGACCATGCAGCTGATCATCAAACGTATTTGAGTTGAGAAGGAGTATAACGAGGTTCACAGCCATTCGAAAGTGGCTGGTAAACCTCATACAAAATTATAGAGGCCTTCAAAGGAAGATCCTACTATATCACTGAGAAGAATGGAAGTTGCGAGGTCAAAAATTTAACAACGACCCACGGAGCTTGGCTTATGGTCGTATGTTCGGATCTCACAGTATATGTCGAAAAAAAAAACTTTTTTACAGAATATTGCTACACGATGCAAGCCAATTGTAAAGTTTTTTTAAAACCTCTGGTCAAAAATATCTTTACAAATAACCAAGTTCAGAACGATTGGAGAGACAGATATATGACATTATCCACAAGGGATAACACATCTGATTCAAGTAATTGTCTTTTGCCAGTATTACTTCGGTTGGAAAGAGGATTCATAGTTTTCAGGAAACTGTACATCTCATTTTCCGATGTTCGAAATGTTTTCAATTAACCCTGGCACAGTTAATGAGTATCATAGGATGAACCTATAAATACTAAAACAATAAGAAAGAGAAAGCTGACTAGGTTAATTACCCTAAAAAATGCAAGGGAAAACAATAGAAAAATTAAAACTGCTTGTTAATTATACCCTGGTGGTTTGTTCTTTCTGATTTATTGATAATTTAGTGTTTTTGGGGATTTGCAAGGATCTCATCCTATAAAGCATTCCGATATATGTATATTCATCTATATCATTCATATGGCCTCATACATTTTCATTTGCATATCTTAACCTCACATTTCCTACTTCAATATTTATGTACTAAGTACAGGGAGCGGGGATTAAATTGTCGCCAAAATATTTTTCTATAAAAAACAACACAAAATATACATTTTTTACCTTTTTCATTAAAAACAAAACTATGACGAGCATATGTGTAAAAAGTAGCCATTCATTTGATATAATCACCGTTGGCATCCATAACGGCCTCAATACGGCCTCTGAACCGGCCACAGGCTCTTCTGACCATCTCATTGTCCATGTTGCCGAATACCTCCTTGATGGAGTCCATCAGGCGGGCCTTGGTGATATGGGGATGTCTGGGGCTATGTCGAGAGACATAGCCCCAGACAAAATATTCCAAAGGATTAAGGTCGGGAGAGTTAGGAGCCCACAAATTCTTGGTTACGACGTCATAACGGTTCTCGGTTAACCACTGCAAGGAGATTTTGGACACATGGCAGGGTGCTGAGTCCTGTTGCCACACCCAGGGTCTGTCTCTGGCCACCCCTTGGATCCAGGGCAGAACCATTTTTGTCATAACATCCAGGTAGACCTCTGTATTGACCTTTAGACCCACTTCAAGCATGTGGGGAGGCATAACATGACCTTCACTGATGACCACCCCGAACACCATGACCATTGCAGGGAACTTGGTCTTCATTACCTTCCTCACATGGCTGGTGCAGGTGGTTATCCACCTCTTGTTCTGCTTGTTGACCTTCTGATCTTGACATAAATTCTTTTCATCAGAGAAAAAACACAGCATCCCGAGCTGCTTTGGGTGCTTGAGCTTGTTGAGCAACTTTGTTGACTTCATCAGCCTGTTGTCCTTTGCCTTCTGGGTCAAGATCTGGCCACCTGCATCTTGTAGCTCCTGCACCTTATCCCTCGCCATGGCCTTCATGTACCTGGTAGGGTCATCCTCAAGCATCTTCTTCACCTTGCCGACAAAGTCGGTATCCCTGACCTTCCTGTCGAAGCCCTCCTCCTTGGGTGCCCTCTTTATGGTGGCATCAACATCCCAGGTGTCCTCTAGCGTCTTACGGATACGCTGAACAGTCCGTAAATTCACTCCTAAGGTTGAAGCAATCGTTGAATTGGAGATTTCACCTCCATTATTAACCAATAACGGCGTACCCCGAAAGCTCCTCGTTCCACTTATAGCTCTTTATCTCCTCATATGATGACGGCATGATGCTAACTGAACTACGTATCGTCAGCTGGCGAGAATAGCTTTTCTATTTGGTAACTGGTGTTTTATTTGATAATGTTGTCTTCAAGTTATCAAGGTTTAAAGTAGGCGATAATTTGATCCCTACTCCCTGTACAAGGTTCTCAATCTCACTCGATGGATATCATTGACTGGAATAGAGGGGTTATTCATTGTACAGATGCCTCTTAACTTCAAGGTCTTTGGCAGCGATTTTTACGACGTAAATTATAGTCCAGATACTCAAGAATACATTAGTTTCTCTGGATCTTTTCTATATTGATGCTTTAATCTAAATTCTTCTGTAAGAAAAAAACAGTGACATAAAGAGATAGAGTATGCAAAGAAAAGTCCCCTTGAGAAAGTTAACATCATCAATCAGCATTGAAACTCTTAATTCAATTCTTACGAAAGTCAACTACGCTTTGTTTCCTACTCTAAAAAAAATTATTTGATTAATTTTAGTCCTTCTATGTCCTAGATGTAAAAAAACAAATTAATCATATATCTCTATCCCACTGATATACATTCAATTTAAAAAACTTAGTTTGTGGAGTATAGTTTGTAGTCTGTACGAATACCGGGTAGTCCATTGAAATCCGCACATTTACGTAATTGAATCGTAACGTTGGAGAGAAAAAAGGGCTATGTCAAATGGGCCAAACTGGACCCGGAGGAATAAAAAAAAAGCCTTGGACCATCCCCTCAAATCTATGAGGGCCCATACACGCAGACTCTTCAGAAAACTATCAAAAATGTGAGTGAAAAAGCCTTGAGAGGGTGAAGATGCCACTTTTAACACCAGGAATGAAAAAAACCAATCCCCTCCGTTACAAAACTATTTTTTTTTTACATCCCTGATGTCAACCACCTCAACATGAAAAGTCCTGCAGTGTCCGTCATCCAAAAACCAATGCCCTCAAATTCGCTGTCAGCCGCCACTGGGACGCCATGAAAGAGGTCTACATTTACAGCGGGTACTCGACCTTCCACCTCCACATGGAACCATCATTGCCGCTAGAGAGCACACATCTGTTTATAATGTTAATCTTGTTGAAACTCTATTGTTAATTGATAAAGTATATCTTTTCGAAGTTTAAAATTAAAAGTGTTGAGATTTAAATAGACCACTCGGTAATAATGGGTTCTGGACTATACTCTATAAGCCTCAATCCTGACTCCATTATGACTATTGAATATAGTTTTATTCCAAAACATATGAGACGATCTGTGTCCATCAAGAATAATATGAAACTCTTTTTCGTTATATACTAATTTCTTCTCCTGCTATTAAATGAATATAATATAGTTTGTGGAATTGTTACGAAATTATATGAGAGAGAAAATATCAGCTACTTCTAACTCCATTTTAATTCCATTGAAAAATATGAATACCAATGCAATTACAAAAATTAGTGAATTGGGAATCCCTTACTTAACTCTTAATTTGTTGTCACTAATATGGATTATTATATATTTTTTAATGCATTAAAATTTTGATGTATAATATTGATGCATTTTACGTTTAGTTTGATCAATTTGCTAGATTATTTCAACTTTGTTACAAATTTCTGAGTTTGCTTCTGCGTGATTCAAAGAAGAAAGATGCATTAGCCTCCCTATTCTTAGTTATTAAGATAATATTGTATTTGTGTATAATAAAATTAATCGATACTGAAATAAGTACCATTTAAATCGCTAGATTTGTACAATTAACTTTCTTTTAAATCGATTAAAGAAAATAAAAGTAGAGTTATTGTAAAAAAATGCAAATTTATTAGTTGATTCATAGAACTAAATTTTCTAACGATGTTATAGGATATTTTTCGTACATATAATATATTTTTATTTTAATATATGCAAGTGTGTCTGTCCCAATATTTTTTTGCTTTTTTTTTTTTGTTTGAGAGGACTTATTTTTAACAACGAGGGGGGAGGGGCATAAATTATCCCAATAACACTTGAGATGGAGAAGAAAATACTTCTTGTGTTAACGTATTTTTATCGGGGAACGAGCTATGACCAGATGTCCCACATTTTCCCATGCTCGAAGGGTCCCATTACAAAGATTAAAAAGCCTTTGGACGACAACAAGCGACTAGAGAAGCGAAAAAAGGCCAAATAACTAAAAGTGGTGTGAAAAATACTCAGCGAGTTTCTGGGCTTGTTCAATGTGGCCTCTTCCTCACAAGACTACAACCCTCTGGAAGATGGGATCTGGGCACAATCAAGAGGAAGGCCTGTGCCACCTCCTATGTGTATGGCGTCAAAACTACAGTGGAGAATGAGTGGGCCGACAATTCGGAAGAATAATTGAAGAAGATCTGCATGGCCAACATGTCTAAGATCTAGGTCATGGTGGAGGCCAAGAGTGGCTACTTTGAAATTCCAATTGTATATATAGTGTATCTCATTGTCATACATTTTTTTTTTTTTTTTTTTTGAGAATCATGACAAAGTTGATTCTTAGAATAGTTTTTTTCACAATTCTGAGGGGAAAACTGTATGCAGTAAGAAAATTAATTGATTTTTTTCTTTTCTTTTTTCGTGATTGTTTTAATGTTGACACACCACATATATTAATAAAACAGTTTTACAAAATACAACATTGAAATATAATTATATGAGGCTAAACATCAGGTTTATATTCTAACTGGATAATCTTTATTTTTAAAAATAATTTAATAATGAAAGTATTTCAACATATTATATACAGCTGAATTTTGTGTTTATTTTGTTGTAGAAATTCTTTTCTGATTAAGTTTTTATATAAAAGATATATTGTCCTGTTTGAATTAAATAGTTAATTTCATTTTGAATTCTAAAAGTCATTCAACAAATAAAATAAGTAAAAATTGTCGTCCGAAAAAGATAAAATTTGATAACAACTCCTTGTTCTGAAATGATAGTTTTTTAAAGCAAAAAATTGATCTATTAATATACATATTCACTGACTACTCTAACATTAAATATAATTAGCATTAAAAAACTAAGTCCCATGAAGAAAGCTACAAATATCACTTTTAAAGTACTTCATAACAATAGAAGAGAAAAACAAAGTTATAATCTAGATGAGTCATGAGCGTCGTTATCAAAAAAAAAATATTCATGGTGACATTTCATGTTTAACTAATTTGAATACTGAGGGGGTTTAAGACCCTATCAGTATTAATGTGTTTTCTGTTATTTTTTAAATCAATTAAGACTTTTGAGCATTTTTTGGTGGTGAAATTTTAAAATTAAAATTAAAAAAATCGAATCTTCCTAATGATTATAAAAATGACTGATTATTACAGATATAAAAATCTAAAATTAGATTTTTAATTTTCCCAATACACTTTGATTTAGTACTTTTTGTTAAGGCAATACGTTTTTCAATACAACTGGAGGCTGTAAGGAGGGAATTTTTTCTTCTTAATCAATTGATTAAATATTTTCAATTGCTTCCAATTATTGTTTTGAGCCATGAAATTATCAAACTGCTCAAATTAAAGATTTCAAAAGTCTACAAAAAACTCACTCTTCAGTTTGCCAACTCCAAAAAAACACACAAGCTAAAAAATACACGTGATTTACATCACTAATTATTAACAACACATCCTTGTTCAGATTTTGGGTTGAGAAATTAAAGGAGAACCTTCTCTATTAGAACATTATTAGAATGGAGAGACTATTGCAATTATAATTTTTTTTAAATAATAATATATTTTTCTTAAATTACACCAGAGGGAATACTTCTCTCAGGGATAGAGAGAAACGTCACCAAGGACAGCGTTACCTCGCTAACATATAGGACTGTACATCGTTGTCAGTTGTAAATTTTTCTGAGCAACAATGGTTAAATAATAAATATAGAGGTGGGAAGAATAGGGCCACTAACAACTGATTTTTTTTTTTTTTTTTATAAATAAAAGGTTGCGAGATACAATTAAGGTAATGACGTGGGGAACATGCTATCAAGGAATACACATAATTTGAAAATAAACAACAGAAGTACCAGCCAGTCATTCTTTTCTAGTCTTTCAACGGTTATTATTCTGTACGTTTTGCCAATCCCTTCTAATAACTAAAAATGACATTTTGTCGAAAGTGTTAATTCTTTAAAAAATGACAATGGCGTCACATGTTGTATATCTGAATTATTGCATATCCTTGGTGTCTTGTATAAAAATAATAGAACAACATATATTTTTATAAATAACCATAATAAATATTTTATTAAAATCCATTTGTAATGTAGAAGGTTTTCCTCGTATGGCACTAATTCATTATCTCCCTCCCCATCATATAACGGATGTTTACAGGGGTATTAAATTTATAGAACAATAAATCTCCCTCCTAACTTTTTCCCGCGCTTTTTAAAAACCTGTTATAAGTCCCTCATTAGCAGAGCTGTATAAAATATGCCCTAGACAGTAGGATCAGCTTTTCTAGTTGGTAAATGAACCGGCTCTTATATTTTCCAAAGTTCTGATCATCCTTATTTAATTTTTAATAAGGCAATGTTTGAGTATAAAGTAATCACTAGTAAAAATAAAAGTTTGTTTGGGAGTTATGAGTAAGGCCTCTACTAGTATTAGTATAACTCTGAGGGATTACTTAAAACTAATCACTAAAATTTATTTTGGATTTGACGAGTATGGCGTAGGACTTAACAAACTGCTCATATAAGCAATCGATTTTTTTTAATTCTTTTAAAATCGATTGCATTCCACAGGCTAGCAGCAAATGTAGAGGGTTGAGCTGATTACTATTTTGTGGGTACATGATAGCACTTTATAAATTCTCTTCATTTTATTTATGACAAATATCTAACCATATTTGTCATAAATATTTGTTTGTTCTATACTCCAAGGGAGTACCTTCAAGTTTGTGTAGTATTATTGCAATATAGAAGGAGGAAGGGGGACTAAATAGCTTAGGGGCACTTAAAATATGGTTGAATACTCTCAGCCCTTCAGTATTAGATGGTGTCCTTTTTTTTCCCTGGTCTGTGAATTTTTGAAAATTTTTTCAGAAAATTTAATTTTATTAAATGGATTATTAATAACTAGTTTCAAGGGAAAATCCCTGTTGGATTCAGAGAGTAATTGAGGATCGACATTGAAGTATCTCCAGCCTAATTATCCTTGCTATATAAAGAGTAAGACATTTGCGTATTTTTATTTTATTTTCATTGATAGCTCCTTTCATTTGATCTAATGAAGCGGTATGACTGCTAAACTGCTATTTGTTAAATATTCTTCCATTTATTAGGCGTAATGTTTGATTTTTATGGTTATTTTACTTAACAAAAAATTTATTCCATAGTTAAAGGTTAATACAAACGTTTTTATTTCAATCATGGAGCTGTCAGGAAAAGAATGGGGTCAACAATAAATTGGTTTCTAAAAAAAGATATTTCTGTACATTACAGAAACCATATGTTGTGTAAATGTATATGACTACATTCTTTGTTATAGCTTCAAAAACGTAGAGTTAATGGCTATAAATTTAAGAATGAATTCTTATTTATTATCACTAATTAGTGGTTATTTCTCCTACTTCAAAAAAGTATATAATAATTGTTAATAATTCATTGATGCTGTGGCTTTCTCTTTTTTCATATTGAAATAAGGTTTACCCTTGTTCTAATTGGATTAAATGATTTAACTTTTAATTAAATTAGAGTAGTATAAAATACAATTTAGAACGAGAGCAATACTTTTTGTAGATGCATCTTGAACATGATTTTTATTAATTAGTTATTGAGAAGGCAATATATATGTATAAAGTAATCATTAATGACGAATGAATGTTCGAAAAATAAAACACAAAATCAATAATAGTTACCATGACAATTTCAAGAATGTTTTGAAGGTGAAATTGTTCAAAAGTTATCATGGATTACAATTTTGCAACAAAATAAAGATCTTGGAGCGTCCGCAAGGCTGAATTCAAATTTATTATTTTTATTTAAGCTTGAGAACACGAAAATGACTATTACAACTTCCAACATGAGCAGGTTTGACCTTCAAAGCCTTTTTTAATCAAGTTTTTAGGGTATAACTACGATTCACTGCCATATTTTGACATGAAATAACTAGAAGGATGAAAATCAAAGCAAATAAAAAGTTGATACAAAGATATCAGCATTTTAAAAATGTTATTTATTACTTTATCTTGATTACAATTAATAAAAGAGGATGGTGGAGGAAGCAGTCTGGAGAAGTTTTTATGTGAGAATGAGTCCCTGGGATTGGCTCATTGTAACATCCTCACTATATAAAGATAGGTGGAACATCATCTCCAAAATATAATTGATTTAATAGGCAATAACAAAAGCACCAAGAGTTCCCTTTGTGGAACCATGATTACGTCTCTAAGGTTACAATAATCATCAATTCCTTCTCCATCGATGGGATATTATGGGTCAGAACCAGGTCAAGATCCTCCCTTCATGATGTGATCTATTTATCAGATATCTGGATTTGCCCGTTTTTGTTTTTTATCTTGGTGTTGTTGACCTAATATTAATTAAACAGGCAGTAGTCCTTTCTTTTAAATCAGAGCATAATAATATTTTTTCCATTGTTTTAGAAATGTATTCTTTAAAATGCAACAATATATTAAACCTTTAAAAAATAAAGGACCGTGGGATTGAAGGGGTGGTGTTGTGAACTATCACTAAGTCCCTTCCCATCTATAAATCTCCATTATTATTATAAGACGTTTTATATATATATAGTGTAGATTGTATTCAACTATAAATATCCTGGCAGGCGAGTTACTGTCTGGTAATAGGACAATGTAAATATATCGTTACACATAATCTAAGTCTCCTTTACACCTTTCCCCCTCGCCACAACAGTTTTATATATGCAAATATTTGTCACGAGGAATAGTTAATTTTGACGAGGTGGCTAAATTACTTACGATACAAAATATTAAAATGTTAAGTACATTACTTTTTGGATTATAAGTAATTAAATCCGAAAAGGACTGGTTTTACCAATTAGTTTTAATGCTCTTTGACGAAAAGAAATTTTATTTTAACGACCTGCATAATGGTTTATTTAAAATGATTACTTTTGATGAATAAACAACTATGCATTTTTACATATTTTTCCCCTTCATGATTAAGTCTTACTATCAACAGATCCTTAGAATGGTCAGACCAGTTTGTTGATAGCTCAGATTGGTAGATAAATTATAACATATAAATATATTTTAAAAGCATACATTTTTCCTTCTTGCTATTTTCAATTGAAGGTAATTTTACAGAGTGTCATTTTACGATAGCAATCTTCCGGGTACGCTCCAAGACGGCAAAACTTTATTCCTCGGTAAGAAAATACAAAAACACCTCAAAAAATAAATGTGTAAAAAGTACAAATTATTGGCGGGCTTAATATAGAAAATAATAAAATCTTATTTTTGAAGAAATGTATTGATATTGTGCGAGGAAGATATGCATCAATGACGTAGTTTTTTTTTGTTTTGTTTTAAATAATGACAGCGTATACCTTTTACATCTTTGAGTCCAACACTTTGTGTATGATTTTTTTTATCGGTTATAAATTGAGCAATGATATTATCAAAGATGTAAATCATGTAAAAAAGAAGAAAACATAAATAAGAAAATAACCTAGACAATTTAAATAAGGTTCAGGGGAAGAGCAGCTTAGCTGTCATGAAATTATATTAGATTAGCTGTTATATGATGTTATGTGAGGATGGAAATATTTAAGCAAAAATCCCCATCTATATGTATCAAGGAAATTAGACACTCGGATGCTGATCCTTAATTCTACTTAAAGTCCAAGAATTACTTATAACTATTTCGAACAATGACATTTTTTGGATATATTTTTTCCATGTTTCTTAAATTGGTCAGACGGAGCTGCACTGACTAAGCATAAGTAATTATTTTAGTATTAAAATTATTCCATCTGACCTAGAATCTCCTTTTAAGTTAATTTACATTAAGTATATTTCCTACTCTAGGAACGACTGGGGCGCAAGCCTATACATTTTGAGGTCAAGAAAATAATTTCACGCGAGCGTGTTGCCCATTGAGCTACATTATTCCGTCATTGAGCACCGTTGTTCCATCATTGAGCCCCGTCGTTCTATAATTGAGCTACGTCATTGCATTTAATTTTTTTAAATATTCCAGTTGTAACTCTTGACGCTTCTCCCAGTGATATTCCCATCTCTGTAATCCATCCTAATAGTATTTGGCGTTTTCTCTGCAAAATATTTGTTCAGAAGGGTGATTGTCTCATCAATTGCAAAAAAATAAAAATATTTGCAGTATACTGTTTGGACTATATTTTTATTTCGGGCTTACAATGCTATATCTAAGTTTCATATACAGCAATTTATCAGCGTCAAAACTCGCATTTATTCCGCCTAAACTACAACAATCGAAACATATTTGATTATGACCATTTTCACATAAATACTCACATCAACTCAATCAATAAATTGTTACATAACACGTCCAAAATGACTGTAACTTTGATGAGTAACTGTTAACATGGTCAATTATGATCGTTTGAGTTACTCCAATTATGTTCTCTTCGCCTTGCAAAGTTACTTCCTTATTATTAAAAGGTTGCGAGTATTGAATTTCAACGAACCGCTGGTACGGTCTCCAATTTCGAGATTAAAAGAAGAAGTACCTATGACGTGCGGGCAAACTTATACAATACCAATTTTATGTATTACACAGGGAAACAATAAGGAAAGGGAGTGAATTTTGTAAAAATCTGAATTCTGAAATATTTGGGATTAGGGTAATTGGGGACTGTTATCGGTCAGAGTAATTTTTTACACATAAAACAATCACCAAATTTAAAATAGGAATAACACATTAAAAACTGTTTTTTTATTGATTTTTTATCTTGTTCTGAACTCGATATATTTCTATTTCTAAAATTTTTTCCATGCATTTTTTTCCAATTTTTTTTTTAAGTGATCCTATTTTTTCTGAGGGTGTACTAGAAAATAGTTAACAATATCATCATATTTTCCCGGATTTTAATGCAAATAATAACGTCAAGCCCCGTGAAAGGAAGATAGAGGCAATCGAAGGAAGGTTCTTTTAACTTGATCATCCATCTCATGAGAAGTTCGGATTCGGATTCCGAATATCACAAGCGACAAAAGGAGAAGAATTCATTTGAGGGAAAATACTAGATCTCATAAGGGAGTAGAGTGAACTCCTTCCTTGTAAATGAGACAACAGGATCAAAATAACTAAACGATACATTCAATATGAGTAGATAATTTTAATACAATCCTGTTGTCTCATTTCCCAGGAAGGAGTTCAATCTACTCCCTTAGGAGCTCTGATAGTTTTCCTCGGATACATTCTGGTTGTACCATATATATTGAGCCTGACCCATTATAACTGGGGATTTTCATCAAATTCATAAAAACACATCTAAATTTGAAAATAAAATCACCTGGTGCTGCAATGACGTCTTGGCAGTACTCCCGGAGCTTCTTGAGTTGGTCGAACAACTTGTCTTCGCTCACCCTCTTCATCGCCCGCTGCACGGCAGTAGTGGCTTCCTCATGCCCCCAAACTCGTAATTCCGTAGCAGATGCATCAACTTCCGGAACAGGAACCGGTCACACAGGTTCAGATCTGGGCTGTAGGGGGTCTGTACGACCGGTTGTACGTCCCTTCAGGTTAGAAACTCCCTTGTTTCAGCGGCAGCGTGAGGACGGTCGTTGTCCCACATCAGGAGACAATCCTTCATGTGAATCCTGTGCTGGAGGAAGTTGTTGACGCGTTTCCCGGTCGTCTTCAGGTACTCTATCATGGTCTTCCGGTCAGCTGGTTTCCCGGGTGATAGTGCCTGGATAGAGACTCGTTTCGGTTTACAGGTAAACACCATCAGGATCATCGTCTTCCTCGTCACCAGCTTCACACGGGGGTTGAGAACCGCGTCCCCATGGGCTCCACCCAAACATGCATCCGCACCGCCGAGTCCCAGTTGAAACAAGACTCGTCCTAGACTAACAGATGAGATCCCAGAAAGGCCTGTCCGTGGTCTCAGAACAGCTTCAAGAGGTCCTCAGAACACTCTACTCTTTGTACTCATTTGGGGGATCTGCTCGATCAGAAGCTTCAGTTGGGGGACGTTCTACTCTGTCTTTGTCTCCCGGGGACATCCAGGGTGTTTCCTCTTCTTCAGACCAAAACTCCTACTATTTAAGTCCTTCCTCCATCTCTTGATAGTGGAGAGTCCAGGGCAGGTGCCAAGGAAGGTACAGACGAGGTCTGTGTGGATCTCGTTCACTGTCTTGCCGAGCTTGTATCGGATCAAGAAGTAGGAGAGAAAATCAGGTGTCTCCATTTGCAGCGGCGAGAGTGGTGATAGATAGAAATGGTGCGATTGTCAACTATTTATAACACTTGTGTGACATTACCCAACCTCTCCCAGTACAAAATATGTTATAAGAACGATGCCGTTGGAAATTTTGATCTATCTTTTTTACTTTTCGAGATTATGAACCTAGCTCATTATTTATGGTACACCCTATTTCAAAATTGGTTCACAATCCTTGGGAGATGCATATTATTATAATATTTTATTTTTTTAAATTATACATTGAATGATTTTTTATAATATAAGTTATGATATTCCTCATCATAATATATTATAAATAAGTTATAAAGGTCTAAATAAGAGTGTCGTTCTTCATCATTTATCATCCTAAAAATGGAAATGTTTCGATTTCAGACCAAGATACAGAATCAATAAAAACACTTTTATATAAGTTTTATTAATTTTACTTGTAATATGGTGATTGTTTTAAGGGTAAAAAAGATCTTTGAGCGATTTCAGTCTGGAATTAATATAATCCAAAATACTTTATAATTTAAATGACTGAGATCAGTTTTTGACTCTGCACTCATAGATAATTTTCTCTTTTAGTTTAATTCATTTGTACGAAAATTAGTATTCTCTTGTGTTATATGAAGATACATATTTTTTCAATAAATTAAATAAATTTCAGTATGATACTAATTAGTGGTAGCTCTCTAAAATAAGCAGAAGGTTGCCATATGATATATTTTTATAATTGTACTCGAAACACTATTTTTCATTTTTTTTACAGTTTTAAGGGTAGTAATTATTATTATATATCTATATAAATAGGAAATATAATCTCAAAACTCCAATCAAACAAAACCTGTTTTACATCATTTTGGATTAATCCTTCGATAGCTCATACGTACTTATGAAAGGATGAATTTGTAATGGATTTACATATATATCTGTTAGGATGAGGTTGATATCCAAAAAACTTTGGATATCTTATACAAAAATTACTTTTCAAGCAAGCAAAATAGAAACCACTCCTTCCATAGATAATACAGAATGAAGCCTGGGTCATATTTTTCACTTTTACATTAAGCTTAAAGGATGCAAATAGAAAAAGCATACAGGGTCATTTTTTTTTTTTTTTTTTTTTTTCCATAACTAATTGTTTTTGCTTTAATATATCGAAATAAGAATTAATTCATTCAACCTTCATTAATTATTGAATCACTAAGTGTTCAGATTTCAATGGACCTCCCTATATATGAGCGGAGTAACCCTTATTTTTTGTGTAATTTAGAAAACCATATGTTATCGTTTGGTGTACTCATACAATCCGAGCATCCCGACAATAACTTTAGTTTTGGTTATATACGGATGAATTAGTAAGAAAGAGATTATTAATTATTGGAGTGAGAAGTGCTCAACTTTCAATGCCACTACCTGGTATGTCCGAGCAGCATTTTGATAGTCAAAAATAACTGTTTCATCCTTACGCACATACATATAAAGGATCATAAGGTTACGTAATGCGGCTAATAAGTTTGTAAAAATCGATATGTACCTTCTAAGAGAAGCATGTATATTGTAAGATATCTATCAATATACCTACATTTGAATATTTATGTATATTGATTAATAAAAAATTTTATCAAATAAAAAAAATGGAAAGTCATAAAAAATATATATAATATTTATCTTTGGGTCCCCCATCCACAAATATAAAAAAGCTATAAACTTTTATTTCCAATGGTAAATTTGGTATTTTCTTTTAGTTTTTTATCAAACAAAGTTTTTTGTTTCTTCCAAATCCCTTGCCTGAAATCTTTATTTACAAACGTAGATACAACCAAAGAGACAATTGTTTTTTTTCGTAAAGTGTCTTGTGACATTATTTCAAAGAGTTTGAAATACAAAAGATTTCTTGATGAATCGGTGCCATTGTTTCTTATTTACATTTGTTTCAGTAGTCTCAGATGAGCAAGGAAAGAGACAAAAGAATTAAAATATCTGAACTCCTTCGTGGAGGTGGATCCAATTAGGAAGAGGTGGAATGACAGGTTTTTTTGAATTAATCACTAATTAGGACGTGATAAGGATTCTTACAATCACCCAAAAACAGAGGACAAAGTTTATCCCATTGGTGAATGCATTATTAGTCAGTAGCGTAGAGTCTGTCCCCTGTTTAGAGCCTGTTTATGAATGACATTGCCGGTTCAAAAAAGGCAACAAGTCCAAAGCTCAATAACAGTATCTTTGGCTTCATATACAATACCCTGGATTGTATTATTGTTATTTTTTTACGACAAGAATCTACTGAGTTTGTAGCGAGATGAAACATTTCTCCAGTCCTTGGAGCCCAAGATCAAGGAAGATTTAATAGCATCAATACACCCCTTGGCTGACAATTTCAGTGTAGAGGAGATCACCATCAGGAGTGCACTTCATGATGACTTTGGCCTTAAGAGCTTTGTCATGACTCCTAGACATATCCTCACCAACAGGATGAATGCACCTTCAGGACAAAAAAACCGGTGAAACAATGTGCGTTAGAGTTGTGTTCTCTGATGGTCAGAGAATATATCTCTTCTTCTTTAAGTCCTTTGAGAAAATCAGGATTGAGGCCTACCATTCGGTCCTGAGTTGGAAAATCTTTCCCTGGCTGTAGGCTAACTATCCTGAAAACAACTATATCTGGACCCAAGACAGTGTTCCAGCCATACGGCATTGAAGACACAACACTTTTGCAAAGGAATACTTTTCTGACTGATGGGACAAAACCTTCAGGTCCCTTCCAGTTCTGATCTCAATCCCCTCGGCTTCAGTGTGTGGAGCCTCTTAGAGTGGATGGTTGGGAAGACATTATTTTTTCTTCTAATAAAAAGTTTTGTTTTTGTTTTTTGACAGAGGAAAATTTCTTTGTCGTACTCTGTAAACTGTACACTAACTTAAGGACAGCATAGATGAAAATCTACATGTTTACAGACCATCTTTGATTTATTAATGTAGAAGAGAGTAACATACAAAAACTCAATTTATTGACTATTTTTTTATTTGGGCTAATACAGAAATCATACTGGAAAATTATTTTGTTATGCATCAGTCGAAACAATCATTCTTAGTGTCTTTGTGAAATGGAAAATATTTTTTATGTCTTGGAAGAGAGATACTATGCCACATGATTTATAGAGAAAAGAGTAGTCAAGATGTATAATATAAGGAAGTCACTTGTGCATATCGACTACAAGCTTATCACTTTTTTTTTTTTTTTCTTAAAATGGAATTTATCTCTCAGATAAGTTTTTTAATGTTATAATAAGTAGTGCCACTCCAGAGGCGTGTTTTTGTAGAATAATAATAAAGTAGTACTCTTCAACTCCTTCTGAAAAAATGGAATAATTCAAGTTTCGTAAAATCTATATATTGATTTTTTTTTTATTCAATTATTCTAAAATATTCTCCTTTTTTTCTCAAGATATTCTTTATAAAAATTTTTATAAAGAAAAGATTGATTGTTTTTTCAATAATAATAAATGATACAATATTGAAGTGTCTTTTGTATCAAGTAAAACATTTGTTGTTATTTTGCACATAATACTTTTAATCCTTTTTTTAAATCCTAACACGAATACTTCCCTTTGATTATTAAGGCACATAAATAACCAAATGAATATAAGAGCAAATATGAAATGTTATTCGTTATTGATATTTTTTTTCAATTGATACTACATAGTTGATCTTATTTAGTGGTTGACATTATATTATTTTCAATTTTTTAAAGTAAAATTTAAACTATAGGTTTTGTAATGACATATATTTATCAAAATAGTGCTTAGCAGTACTTTTATTGAATATGTGAGTCCTCAGCTATACTAATTGCCTCATAGGAGACCTAAATCCCTTGTAGACTTTGACTATGTTGTCAGACTCTAGCTTGGCCTATTCTCTCTTAATGGAAGCCTCTAGAGACTAAAAACTCTTGTGATGAAAAGCACAAACCGTCTTCTCTAGACGCAATTAGATGGAGTTGTGCAAGGGGTTCGTGTCTGGAGAAAAGGCGGGTCAAATGTTGCAGTCCTAAAAGTCCGGACAGTTGTCTCTTAACAAAGCCTCAATATCAGCGGTGCAATGTTACGGAAATCAAAGTTGTCCCCGATAGATAGCACTTTCTTATCCAAAATTTTGATGAAAGGATCTATATTGAGCCGTTCCTTCCTTTTTGCAAAAATTGGAAGGCAGAATTCACCTAAACAGGTTACAACGCACAAGATTATGGGGGCTGTTAATAAGTCCTTGTACCATAAATAGTGGATACTGCAGCCAAACTTTTTGAATATGACCCTGGGTACTGGTTACGTAAGTGAAGCTTCAAAATTTCACTCCTATACTCCTCAATTATACTCGACCTCATTTGTTTTGTTTTTAATTTAGCTGAAACTTTACATAAGGAATCTTGAGTAACAAAACCTATCTTTCACTGAGTTTGAAAAAAGTTAATGTATAAATTTCCCATATTAAGTAAGTGTACTACTAGATAAGATCAACCCTATATAGGCATAAAATTGAAAAAAATTTAATTATTTATTTCATAGCTGTGAATTCATCATCAAAAATAGCAGTAGTATAAAATAATATAACATTTTGAATCAATTTCAAGGATAGATTATTTTTACCTTGTTATCAAACGTATGTTTTATACAAAATAAAATATATTTTACTCATCCTTGCCTAGCTAATACGAATGCATAAAAAACATATTTTGAAAACCTCTATAATTAGTTCTAGAATTTGTTAATAAATCAAAAAATTATGAAGTACCACGCCTCCAAAATTGACAATAAAATGTATATGATGAAGGGCGTTTGCAGGTTACTAAAAGAATACTATTTAAAAAAAGCTTAAAAATCCAACGTTGCTCACAAAAAAATAAAATATGTTTCAAAAACATTTAAAAATATAAATTTTTTGATAATTTTTTTTAAATTCATTAGAAATCCTAAAAAAATTTCAAAAATCTACAGTTGCTCACACAAAATTCAAACTTCAAATATTTAATTTTTTCAAAAAAAAAAAAAATTCAAAACCCATAGCTGTTAACAAAAATTAATTTTTTTGGAAATAATTCCCAAAAGTAAAGAAAAAAGCTCAAATATTAAACTTTTTTTAATTAATTTGAAAAACTAAATTAAATTTCAATTTTTTTGAAAAAAAAATCAAAGATTACATTTTTTGGTAAAAGGTAAAATATTTTTTTGGGTTGGGGAAGGGGGGGTTATAACCCCTTCAGCCCACCCCTGTGAACGGCCCATATGATGAATTAATTCTTACATAGAATGTGGAACATAATTATGGTCGCATTTTTCGTTTTTAACATTTATGTGACCTTGAACTTTGACTTTGACCTTTCAAACGGTAATGGCTCCTTACTATGGTATTCCATGTATTGCGTACACATTTTCACGACATCATCATCACCTATATTGATATTTTTTTTATTTTTTTTTTTGATGCGTTTATACCGACAAAAGAACACTATGTTATAAATTCCATACTTATGCGAACAAAAGGGCCCGTCTGGAAGTCTTTCAAAAAATCTTTGAACTCCAGTTAGTCCTTTATAATGTTTATTTTGAATATACAAGAGTAATGTTATATTTTTTCAAAAAAAGAAATTAATTTACTTTTATGGTAAATATGGACTTCTCCAATTGTAAGCTTACAAAATATTATTCCTTTGAAATTACACTATAATTTTTTGCATCCTCTTAGTGCATGAATAAGTTCAGCTCGAACAAAAATTTTACAAAATCAAACTTGAGGCCTCTTTAAATATTTGCAATAATGTTTTCATGGTATTTTTAGAAAAAATGTTATTTTTTAATAACCTTTAAATTGAAGTAACTTCTAAGTTTTTTTAAGCAAACATTTATTTAATCAGTTGACTCTGAGCAAAACCTATGTCCAGCTGAATTTTGAGGATCCTTCAAAAATGTACAAACTTTGAGGGTCTCCCAAACGGATTTTTATATTCGCATCAGTCTAAAATATCACTCATATTATTACTTTTTCTTTTGAATAAACACCCTGACCAAAAACTAACAAAATTGTTATTGATTTTGTCGTTGGAGTGCGTTCACTTCATATGAAATGCCCATACACAAAATTTAAGGAATATATTATATTCTCTGAGGTTGATAAACAAGGACAGGGAAGTAACGAAGAGTTGAATGACATGATGTTTTGACTCATCACATTAATTAGTATTAAAAATTTAAAATAAGGGATTTTATGGTAATAAAATAGACTTACACTCATTAAAAATATTAGGTCATTAAATAATGTTATTGTTTTTTTGTTGATGGTTGTTTTTCTATTAAAGAGAAAGAAAATTATGAAAAAAGGCAAAAAGAGAAAGCCTTCAACTCCCACACATTTCTTGAAGGTTGAAAAAAAAGTACTATTCCCCCCCCCCCTCCCCTTTTTTTCAATTTCATATAAAATAATCCAAATCCAATGGAAATGACCTTCACTTATTTACAGAATCACCGAACGGAGATGTAATGGAACATTGCATTGGCGAATACTCGGGCGTAACTCGAACTCTATATTTAGAGAGATGTGGGAAAGTAAGTTGGAGCCCAGGAGATCGTCCTCCCAAGGATCGGACCTTTCGACGAATCGTTCAAACGCGTGTGGACTTTACAATCTACATCATACTCGTCATTACAGCATCTTTGGGCATCATTCTCGCCATTTGCTTTCTTGCCATTAATATCAAATATAGGCATAATAAGTAAGTTATTTTTTTATTTTATATATTATGAGTAGAGATGTGAAAAAGAGGCATTCCGGTTGAGCCTTTGGTAATCCTCAGAGATATCAAATTGGATTGAATTTTAAATAAACGAGGAAATTGAGTAGTTTTTCTCATTTTGTGGTTTATTTAATAAATTTGAGAGTTGTTCTTAAAGTATGGTACATGTACTACTACTAAAGGCTTTTGGTTGGTGATTTGTTGTTAAAAAGTTTGATAAAAAAAATGTATTTTGTTATAAAAAGTTTATTCAAAATGTTGCTTCACGTTTAAATAAAAATTATCTTATTATAAAAGAGAATATCTACACTAGTACTTGTAGATTAGGTTTCTTTCTACCCCTACATTGATATATATCAATTTCTAAACTATTTTAGTAAGAAGTCGTTCAACATAAAAATTTTATTTTTGACATTATTGTATAGTAAAAGATATGATTTAGATGTTACGTTAATTTATAAATAACATCGAACAAATAATAACTTAAAAGATAAATACAGATTTTTGTCAAATGCACGTCAAAGAATGACTGTAGGCTATTCCCCCCCCAAGAGTGCATGTTTCAAGTTTTCACCTAGAATATTCTCCACAATTTCAAATAAAATTGATTGATGTCTCATTTCTTTTATTAATGATGCATTTTCCCTACTTAAATTGTAATTTGCAGCCCATTCTGTGGGTAAATAAGAATAATTTATTGATACAAATTGATGATATTTCCTAACAGACTACAAATGTAATCCTAACTCATTTTTGAGAAAAATCTTTCATGCTTATTTTTTATGTTGACTGCCATAGATTTAGAAGAGTGTAAAAATATGTGTTTTAAGTATAAAATTAAAGAGCTAATCCATTCCTTTCATGTAAATATAAGTATATTAAGATTTATAAAGAAAACGTTTGATCAATCAATCACTCAACAGCCTTGTTCTATTTTCTGCATAGTTATAAAAACTAGTTTGTAAATCATTCAGCCAATGAGGCTGTCTTCAAAGAGACGCTACATTTAAAATAAGATGTATGCTTCTCGTCAACACAAAATAAAGTTTAATTGATATGATCATCATAGTAAAAAATAATTTGAGAGTCAAATCATAACTGAAATCGAGATTAAGAAAGAACGGTTTCTTTTTATCAAAATAGTATAAACATTCGTTGTTTCTCGCTACAAATATTGTGTACCGGGTCCAATATTTAAACTGCTACCAGTATTATATACTTCAAATACACTCTCCAACATTAATAAATAAAAAGCTTTGTAAAGTTTGGTCCCCTGATTCTATTGCGGCCTTATTTTTTCTTTATTAGCCTTTTGGCTTACTGTCCATTTTTTGAAGAAAAAATATCAAGTTCAAGGTCCCAAGATAGTGTTTCCTTCAATTAAGATGCAGCTTATCAAGTCAGAGAAAACTAAATGACTTAGAAGTTGTTAGATGATATTCCTGAATCCTCTAAGTGTATCTTTCAACTCTCTAGTATTAGTGAGTAGGAGAAGTTAACCACAAATTTTGTTACCGTAGTGAATGAAGGATTAGAAAATAATGTCGTTCAAGGGAATTCTCAGAGCAGATCCCCACAAAATAAAATCTCAGGGATACTTTCCAACATATGCACACTAATCCATTGATGAACACCGATCCCAAATTCGGAATCCTTCCTCAAGATTGATTTAATTCGGCTAATGGAGAGAAAATAAGTATATACTTGAAACAGAGGACCAAACTCTACTAAGTTTGTCATATTCCTTTCTTGTACAATTTTTGCAGTAGAACAATGATGTTAGACAAAAAAATCATAAAGAGAAATTCACATGCAGTTACAGTGGCGTCAACTGGTTTTTTTAAAATTACCATTTATTTTGGTACAACTTTAACAAAGTAACAAAATAAAAACATTAATAACCTAAAGAGCGGTCAATAATCCTTAATAAATACGTGGCGATGAAAAATAATCATATAAAAACAACCATATAAAAAACTCGAAGCTTCATATTTTTTTTAAAACAAAGAGTAACAATCTAATGTAGTCTGTAACAATGTTTTCCAACGAAACATTTGTGGTGTCATAAATTCGTGTAAGTGAATAAAGGTAATATGGTACTTTCGTACTAACGGCATGATGTAGGATCTTTTTTGGGGATGTCAAAGCGAAAAAGTTGTTCCTCATAATTTTTCTTCCAAAAGATGATACCACCTCCTTTGAAACAATGTTAAAAGCTGCTCTGAGAGCTTTGCAGTCATATAAAATGTGAGATGCTGTCTCCTCATCTACTTTACAGAAAAAATACAAGTCATTTGGTTTCATAATAGAAGACACTTTAAGTATATTATAAGTAAACCACTTTTCAGCTGGAGACAAAATAGGGTGTGTAAAGCCTCGACAAATTTGCTTTCCACCCACATACCACAGACCTCTTCTTTTCCCAACAATATCAATTAATTTGACTTCATATCGTTTCCATAATGATCTCAGATCTGATACTCTCCAAAAGGAAAGAGCATTTCTGAAGGTTCATTCTTTTTTCAATTGTAATTTATTGGGGCTCATGTTCATGTAAAAAATGATTTTTTAGTACTGCATCTTAGCCAAAAGTCCATCAAAAGTGGGGTCAACAGGTTGTTTTGGTTGTTAATTTCTGGTTTGAAATTCTCTCAGAAATTTGATACAGCTATAAAAGACAATTTTCTATCTTGCTTTGTTGCATGAAGTTCAATTCTCTTGCTGAATGGGTATGTCATTGGCAGGACAGATTCTTTAAGATTTAAAGGTGCTACAAGCGCTTGTTCTACGTAATTTTGCCTCAAACATTTTCGCTGCAGGTAATTTGGACACCTAAATTTTTCGACCGCAACTAATCGATCCGATTAATTATAAAGCTTTCAGAAGAAAAGAATCAAATATTAATTTGATTTAATTATCATTTATTAACCATTGATTAATGAATTTTATTGTCAGCAATATTTTTATTGGATTTTGAATTATATACACTCAGTCGATCCATCATTTTTTGGGATCTAAAATATTATCCAAAAATGGAAGAATTCCATAAAATACCCCATGATATTGAATAAAATGACAACTACGACAAATATTTTAGCTTTACAATTGTAAAAAATTCATAGGAGTTGACCAACAGGGATTTCTTCATCAGAAGAGAAAATTTCAGTCACAGATTTTAATATATCATAGAACAGTTTTAGATATGTGTGTATAACAAACAACACTATTTTAAAGAAATACAAATATATACAAGGGGGGTCTGAAAAGTTTCCAACCTCAACCTGAAGATGGCATCAATTATATATAAAGTCCATTCATCTCCTTCTAGCATCTATTGCTATTTATTCACCAAATTTTCAGCTATTTTAGATATCCAGTTGTTGTGTAACAGTGGTTTGAGTGTTTTTGTGATAATGGAAAAAGTCGATTAGAGTTTTAATTAAATATTTGTTTTGAAAATGTAACCTTAAAATAGATTTAAATAATAGTAAATATATAAAGGTTTGTTACTTTAAAATTTGAAGTGTCTAAGTCGATTAAACTCGGAGTGATTGAGCCAAGAACAAAAAGTGTCTCGCAAACATATATTTGCAAAGAAAAACGGCGATTTCTACTTGGACGGGTAACAAGGATGGAAGCACGGATGGGAAAATTGTATAGAGTTACAAGGAGACTATGTTGCAAAATAAAATAAAAATTGTGAAAAAATGTCTTGCTTCTTTGCTAGGTCCACTCTCGTATATATAAAAATCTGTTTAGTCCATATTGACGTTTTGACTTTTTTTAAATGCTTAATAAGTTTATTTATAAAAGATTGATTTAATAACTATTGTAATAGAATTAATTATTAACGTCATTAAATATAATTAGTATCCATTATTCACATTTAGATGGATGCATCAATTCCTCATTTGTTTTTATGTGTTGTGTTCATATAATGAAAAGTTGTAACTTTATTAAGTAGATTGTTCAATTTGCAATTTCTTTGTGTTAAAATACATTATTTAATTTGTAACCTAAGTGAGTTTAGTTATAGAAAACTAGTGGGAGAATCCGGCATTCCTCAGAATTATTAGGGGTGAATTTATTTTTGTTTTCATAGTAATATAGATATGTAACACAATGGCCTGAAAAGTACTAGATTTCACACATAGATGGTACTATTTCATAAAAAATCTACCTGATTTTCAATTAGTACTAATTTTCAATACTGCTGTCAAAAATTTTATGCCAGTCTGTTCGATAGTTTATGAGTTATTGTGAAAGGAAAGGAAATTAACCTGAACATTTCTAAACATTACGATTCTCAATTATAATTATACAAAAAACCAATGGTTACTCTACATTATTTATGGAAACCCCCAAATGTTCAATCAAGTTTTGAATATTATTGAATCTAGTAAAGTTAAACAATAATGACAACAGCTGAGAAGAGAAAAAAAATTTTTCAAATTTTTAATTTAAAAAAAAAAAGGAATATCAAAAAAAAACAGACGATTTACATGACTAATGATCACATCTCTTCCCATTCTTCTTTGAATAGTTTAAGTTGAGGTTAAATCATATTTGCAGAAAAATTAGAGTTGAGACTCAGACCGAGACCGAATTTTTCCCCATTTGCGGTCTTAAGTTATTTTTTTCATGGACAATATGGACCTATATTTAAAACATAGACAGAAATTCAGGTCTAGTACTTATTTTTTTAATTCTCCGTTTTACGAAAAAGGTTTCACATAATTATTTTACGACATATTTTCTTTTTAAACAAAGAATACATCTTCTCTATTTAAAATTATATAGAACCGAATCAAGACCAACTTAAGCTTTATTTTTACTAAGAGTTCGAACCAAAGTAGTTGCATTAATAGCAGTAAAGTTGGACGAAATAAGGGAGCAAAGGAGTGGAGGTTCCATGTATATGGGTACAGTGGTGGTAAACTGGAATACTTTGGGCTTGATAAAATAAGAAACAGAAAATCAACATGGACACCCTGACAATTTGAAGAATGTTCTGTTAAAGCTTAGTCATCCTGACGTTTCATTAGATCAGCTACAAGCTGCATTGGCAATGGAGAAGAAATAAAGAACACACACGAATGTTCGCTCTGGTTTTGAAAATAATTGAATCTAGTTTGAAAGTAAGTTTTTGGATCAGGAGTTCCATAATAATGATAAGTACTTAAGAAAAGAAAATTCATTCTTCAGATTACCAATTCCAAAAAATACAAACGATTGTCATCACTAGTTATATCCCAACTTGTACACGCCATATATATCATACTTACTATCACACAAAAATCTAAATGGTTTTTTAATGGTTATATTTTATTTTTGAAGAGGAAAGAGGGGAGTAATTACTTTAAAGAATTATAAATCCCTTAATGTAATTACTTATTTATTTATTTGGCAATGCTTTTAGGCATGATATTTTTATAATGAGATCCCTACCCCATTAAAGGAAGAGGGAAGAGAAGGGATGTATGATTAAGATGGTAGTGCATTTGCAATTAAAAGATTATTCATCGGGTTTCCTTTTAATAGTAGAGTAATGGTTTTAGAAAAAAGATATTTTGAATTTATTGGTCACATCGGAGCATTCGATAAAGTATTGTAAAGGGGTAAGTGTATACCACAAACGCTTTATGGGCAGTATTGCGCATGGGCGGTTCAGTCACGAATTATCACGCGTCAAATATGGAGGTTTCACATGAAGAAATAAGCCATATTTACATTTTTACTACCTAAATGGGAAAAACGCTTTGAAAGAAACCAAGAAAATTAGCAATGTGTACAGGCCAATACACCTATGATTCGTGTTGCACAACAACAGTGGTTCTAGTAATTTAATTCTGATATAGTGGATCTTCATAATTACATTTGTATCATTGACCAGGAGCTAAACATTGATTATAAAACCGATTTGAATCATTAGCCGAAGGATAGATAGAAAAAGAATTGGTGAATAAGAGAGAAATCGTGTTTCATCAAGACAACACCAGGCCGGTCGCATATCAGTGACGTCTAGAAGCTCCGGGATCTCGGATGGGACATTCTTATGTATCCATCCTAAACTCCTGACCTGGAAACAAGTGGATGTAACTTCTTCTTGTCTATGGCCAATGCTCTTAGTGGTACAAATTTGGCCTCAATAGAGACCTATTAAAATTTGTTGTCCAAGATTTTGTCAATAGGCACCAATGCTTCTCAGAGAATAGTATTATGAAATTGGATTTGAGTTAGCAAAAAACTATCGCACAAAACAAGACATATATGGCTGAAATTGTATGACAATAACCCTTCTTATAATTTTCAAAGAGGATGTGTACAAAAAAAAAAAAAATGACAACGAGACCTCTTAAATTTCATTTCTATACGACTCAAAGACTATGCAAACTCCTTTATGTACAAAGTAGTATTTATTTGTATACCCATGGTAGTCTGAACTAACATTTTAAAGAAGTACTATACTAAATTGTTATTTGAGTCTTTCAACTAGAAAACTTTACTTTATAAAAACAGCCAAGAATGAAAATAGTCTTATATAACGTCTTTCAATTTCTGAGTAAATACATTAATTGATAGCTAGGGGTTTGATTTAGTTGGCTACAGTTATACTACATTTATCCATAATTCTAGTTATCATGTAATTAGATATAATCTAATAGTTGTTTATGCATGTGCTGTCTAATAACATCTACAGGTTAGAAATAATTTTTTAGCTTCACTTCCTTAGATTGTTGCTTATTCTATAGCTGGGACTGTTAATATGATCTAGATAAATATCATATTGCTACAACTGAAGATGACCATTGTCTTAGTTTAAAAGATTTTTGGCCATCATGTGTTGAGATTCCGAAACATGAGGAACCTTGCATTACTCCTAAAATAAATTCAGTCAATTATTATGATACGTTTGCTGACGCTGCAATTTGGAAAAAAACTTATTGCCAACAGATTGGAAATAATTAAGAATACATATAAAAAAACTTAACTGAATTTAGACAATATAAATCAGCCCCAAAAGTATTCCAAAAATATTGAGAATGCACCATGATTAGAGTTATTTAGCAAGGGAGAATGAAAAATAATGATTTTGTGGTAAAATAAACACGATGTCTTGACCATGTATTAAACAGGATCATTGCGGCCAATCAGTTTGGAAAAGGAGTAAAAAGAAGGCAGGACGTGGAGAAAATGGTTTGAAGCAAGATGCAACATTTCTCCGGCCCCTGGAGGGCAAGATTAAGGAAGAAATAACAGCATTAATAAGTTGCTTGGCTGACAAGTTCAACACGGACTAGATCACCTTCAGGAGGGCATTTAATGATAAAATAGGCCTTAAGAGCTTTGTCATGACTCCAAAACATATCTTCACCGACAGGATGAAGGCCTTAAGATTCAAAAAAGTCCTTAGTTACTTGAAGAGTCATCCGTCAACAACTGTATCAAACAAGAAGACCTTCACAGTCAATCATGTTTTGAACTGCAGAAACGATATATTTATAGCAGCAGCATCATAGGAAGTCCAAGATACCTCTGGGACAAAAAATCCGGCCCAAAAAATGGGCTTGGAAGTCGTGGCTTCTAATCGTAAGAAAATATATCCTTTCTCCTTTAAGTCCTATGAGAAAATCGGGCGTAGACCTACTACAAGGTCCTTACTTGGAAAATCTTGCCATTGCTGAAGGCTAACTGTCCTGAAAACAACTATATGTGGACCACAGACGGTGTCCACAGCCATATGACCTTGAAGACACAGAACTTTTGAAAGAAGGTATTTTCTGACTTCTTGTGTAAGACCTTCTGGCCCTCTTCCAGTCCTGATCTCAATTATCTCGGCTTCAGTGTGTGCATTGTCTTAGATTGAAAGGTTGGGAAGTCATCATACATAAAATATGCAGGAGTTCAAATTCAGCATCAAAATAATCGGCAAACAAAAAAATATTTTTCATTATACTTTTCTAATAAAAAGTTAGTAAGGTTTTGGTTTTGCTTATTAATTCCAAAAAGTACCTGTTGCACTCTATACAACTATTTTATTAAAAATTTAGAAAGTTTTAATTTATAACACAAGTCTAGTTTCTAAGTTTCTAAATACTTTTACCTCGAGAGACAAAAAAAACCACCAATTGTAACGCATGTTCTTTTATTTTTTTATTTAGCAATCTATAAGGAGCAGCATTGAATATAATATCAGCCTTAATTCCTTACAAAATATAAAAAATATATAATTAAAAGCAATAAATTTTAAATGACTATAGCGATATTATCATTATAATTACTTTTTTTAAATTTGGTTTTATTATAACTGTCCAGATAATGTATATAAAAAAAAGTAAAATAAAAATAATAAAATACATCAAGAGAGTTAGTGATAAAATTAATCATAAATAAACATAATAGTTCAAAATTAACCCCCTATATTAAAGCCCAACCCTTCATTATTGATACTTAATGTATTTTATTTACTATATAAAAATATACTTAAGTCTAACACTGCAAAATATGGGTAAATAATATTTGAAAATGATAAAATTTAAAAGAGACATACATACAACAACTACACCTTTAAATTTGGTGTCCTCATCAACAGGTATTGACTTACTACACAGGTAATAGTTGAGTAGAACTTAAATGACCAATGGCCATTGTGGGAAAAACTTAACAATGTCTGTAGTGAATTGATTCTCTATCACCGTAACGGAAAATCCTTCAGAAAAAAGGTTGTGTATCTTTTTGCAGAAGCAACCAAAATTTTCCTCAGAGTAAAAGCTTATTGGAAGCCCAGAAGTGAGGCAGCTAGCTAAATATTTTTAGTGTTAATTAAAGAAAAACAGACCTCCCTTGTTTCTTGTGTAGTCTTTTCCTTCCTTTTGGGCATTCCAAAGAGACTTTAGGCAACTAATTGTCTTGAAGGATTAGATATAATGATAATGTTTATCTACTTGACTTTTGCCTTGATACAGACTGTGTGGGTTCTTCCACTGAGCTTGTCTGTTTCAAAGGTCCACGTAAATTTAGTTTTATTTTTAATGCTGGCCGCAATGTTTACATGAACTCCAAAGATCTTGGCTATGTCAACAAATCTGTCTACAACACAAATCTGGGCATATACTTTTGAACGTAGTTAGGGCATCCTTGTTGACAGAATGACCGGCACTTCTTAATGACTTATACATAATCCCAAGACAGATTAAAGAAATACAAGGTTATGTTTACAACTGATGTTTGACTTCCACTAGGCTTTTAATATTGGTGTCATAGTAGATGAGTGGTTGCGTATTTTGTCAAAATCTGTTTTTTCTTGCCCTGCAATCAGTACGATACGTTAAATTGAAAATTCTAGCAATAATGACGTCATAGAAAATGAGTGGTTGCATTTTTTTTTAATCTGCTTGTTTTGCCCAGCAGTCCGTACAATACCTCGGATTGTAAATTCTATCAAGCCCGATCACTTGATGTTTAACCTGTATGTCTATGAACCTTTTAAAATACGTAACATTAAGCAATACAAGACTTTTTTTTTTTTTTTTTTTTTTTTTTAATTTCATGATGTTAGAATGAATCAGTACGAAGCAAGAAGCTTTTGAATTAACTCATAAGCAATCATTACGCATACAGTATATTATAATTACGAGGTTGATCTGAAAAGTTTCTTACATAAACTTGAAAATAGTCGCACACATAAATAAAAGCTAGTCACATCTATTTAACATCATTTGGTTGTTATTTACAAAAGTGTCAGCCATTTTGGACGTGAAGTTGTTATGAATACTCGTTTCTTTATATATGTGGATAAAGGAAAGAGATTCAAATAGAAATGGAATGTACTTTTGTAAAGATTAATAGAGATTTACAAAGTTGTAAAATACAACATAAAAAGCCATCATATACGGTCAAACTGTACAATACATTATGGAACGTACAAACGAGTATAATATGTAGTAAACCTTTCTCTTTGGTCATTAATTTTTGCTCTAGATTATTATCCATTTACAATGTAAAAGATAAAATACTTTTTAATTATAATTCATTTATTGTTTAAAGGCATGAGAGGCTTATACTGGGTAAAAAACAAGGCTTATTATTTTCCAAACGGCAATTAAATCAATTGTATAAATCCGAAAAGATGAAATATTAAATTATTATTTCATTACTTTCATTAAAAGTTTTCTAAATTCTTCATAAAAAATTAATGATCTCATTTCTTTTATTTATACTTGACCAATTAACTCTATTGTATGAACAAGTACTGAAAAAAAGTTTATTTTAAGGTCATGTTCTTCATGACCAATCTGAATATGGTCATACCAGCCTTATGAAAATATTTCAAATTGAGATAAGTTTTTGAAGTGGTAACCGGAGTGTTCCCATAAAATCTTAACAATTTGAATAGTTAAACTTCAACAAGATATAATTTATTGATTAACCCTTTCAGACTCACAAGAAATTGAAAAAATAATCTAAGATAATTGTAGTTAATTCTTGATCTCTGTGATGATATGAGAACTAATGAGAATTTTTTGGTAACTTCAATACGTTTGCCAGAATTTGATGGGACACTGGTTTGTCCCTCTGATTGTAAACAGTATTTTTTTATTATGTATAAAAAAATGCTAAAGCTATACCTTGGAGTTAAATTCTAAACATTTATTAATTATTTTGATACAATTTTTTTTTTTAATTCGAACAAATAATAATTTTAACATGGAAATTTAATTAAAATTAATATAATAACTGCTTTACATGTAAAAAATAACGAAGCAGTTTCTATCACTGACGAAGCATAGAGCAAGATTACAAGCCATACAAATGACCAAAGTTTGATTTTATATATTTTTACTTGCACAGTGAGCACATTTTTTCTTTTTGTTCAAACTCTGGAAAATGTCTAATATGATTGTCCATTATAACAAATACGTTTTTTTCTTTTCGTTGGTCTAGACGATTGGATTGCCCTCTTATGCCCTTCATAATATTTAATCAGAATATTATGTATGATTACTACTTTGAATTCAAAAAGCAATCATTTATATGGATGTTGTTTAATATTATAAGCAATATAGCTATTTATGCATACTATATCTAGAAGATCGAAGAAAATTATTAGATAAAATCGTGATGATGACTGAATCTCAGTGGTATGAAGTAGTTCTTTGATCCATGAGATCGACTCCCCTATGCCTTTTTTGTAGAGCTTTACAATTGTAGGACGCAAAGTTTGTGAACCTTTTGGTCAGAGAGATTATCAGTAGTCTTAATTTATATGTTTTCTTGCTCTAATCATCTTTGAGATTATCATCAAAGGGAAAATTTCGAAGTATCATAATAACAACGTGAATGTTGGCTTCGGGAGTCCATGAAGCATATTATGCATTTGTTTCTGTAGTAACTTCTTCATTAGCTAACATAACATGTGGACTATAATAAATTGTCAATGTCCTCTTCATCAGCACTATCTGCTTTGTCTAAAACGCTATACATTTGGTCACTAATAGGGATGTGAAAATGGTTAAAATATCTTGTTCTTTGTTTTCTTTGATTTATGAACAACTCTACATTCAATGATAAAGTATTATAAAAAATATTTGTATATACATGTATTACTTACTAATATGTCTACCAATAAAGAGTACTTTAATATAAATACTCAAAAAGTACAAAAGCTGCATGTTTCATCCTGAACAAATTTAAAATCTAATAAAGAGAGAAAAAAATATTCCTTTCAAACCCAATTACAGATTATACTAGACAAATATTAAACAAGCAATAAAAAGTTTAAATTATCCATACATAAAAATCGTATGATGGGTTGAATATTTTTTTATCGAATTCCAAAAAATGACATATTTTGAAGATTTATATAGGACGAATATAAAGTCCTATAAGAAAATGTTTTTGATAAATTTTAGACATCTACTATTATTCTTTCTAATCATTTCAAAATTTCTTAAATATTATGAAAAATAATACAATGACGAATGAGTCAAAATATGGGACACCAGTGGCCTGTCGATTCGAAAGGGTTAACCATAGAATTTCAACAAAAATATGTGCCTGAAGTTTCTTAATCATTAATGTAGCCAACTTTAGCGGCAATGATGACTTCCATGTTACAGAAGAAGGCCTGACACCCGCTGCAGATGTAGTCCTTTGGCATGGTATTCTAGTAAGGGATGACAGTGGATTTAAAGGCCTAGGTGTCTGTATGAAGAACACAGGGCACTGAGGGTTTTCCCCTCATCATGCATCCAAAAAGCTTTGAACTCTTTATTGTCGGGAGTAAAGCGACAATAAAGAGTTCAAAAGTAAAGTTTTTTAAGGAGATTATGGGTGTCTTTCATTGCTTTTGTTAGAAGTGGTCTCTCCACCTTCACAAGGTTCTTTCCACTTACTTTTTCTAGCTCTCTGGACAGTCTGGTGTGCAATCCTAATAGATCTTGCATGGGTCCTCATGGACTTGAGGGGGTTGGCCTGGGCTGTCTTATTTAACTCTCATGGATTATATTTGCCTTTTTTATGACAGAGCCCTTCTTCCTCTGTAACGTTCTGGACTTGCTGACGGCGTAGTGGGTGGCCCTTGAAATGGATAGAAAATTCAATTTTTTGGAAATAATTTTTTTTTTTTTTTTTTTTTTTTTTAAACGAAACTTTATTTGAAACATTCAATTTTCTATTAAAATGCAAAAATTCCTTAATTTCGGAGGGGATAGGGGAGCCTCAATAAATAAGAATCGGAAAAGGAGAGTGTATATCAAGCACCCAGTGTATAAATGATAATATTATCCCCATGAGTACCTTTCATCTTTTGCCCTATTTCTCATAATTTGTCTTCTTATATTTTACGACTTCAAATCATTAATCCTTATTTCACTGCCGTGCATCCTTTCTCAACTTTTTGCATAAATATGTACCTTTTTATAATGAGCAAATTAGATGCAAAGTACTACTACCCTATGCCAAGTCGGGTTTTTTATCCTACAAAATTGTGTAATATATGTTATAAATATGTAAATATACCGGGTGTGAACATACATTTTTCCATCTGACATATAGATTAATGATAGTTTTTATATTTACTTTCCTTTAAACATTTTTTTTCATAAACCATTATATTTTAACATATAATAAAAATATCATAAGACTCATCTGTTTACAGGGTTAATCTTGTCTAGTGGTACACATATTATTATTTTTTAATCTGGAATGGCATTGGTAAAAAATCTCTGATAAGAGCAAGCTGAGACGATTGGAAAGAGCAAAGGATATTCTAAATTTTGTCCAGGCCAACATAAATTTGTGAAAAGTTTTGCTCCTGTTTGATTAAAATATTTTCACTATTGATGCCACAACGAATAAGCAGAACAGCCCCTACATCACAACTGAACATCTAAATAATGTGGAAGCTTCAGTGAGACATGTCTCCAAAACAAAAATCCATTGGTCAGCAGAGGAGATATCTGTGGAGATGGAGGATAAAAATCAATATGGCTATGTCCTTTATGCGTGCACACACCGTTGAGTCTACGAGGCTGAAACTTTGCATATGTGCCTCTTTCGAACCTGGTAAGGCTACGACTGGAGTGCCAATTTTGAGGTGGTCATATAAGGGGCCTTATGTTTTACTCAAGAGACAAATATCGTTTTTTGCAGCTCAAGGAGAGTAAATAGAGGGTTGAGTTATAAATCACAAAGTGATTGGCGTCTAAAAAAATATACAAGTAATAATAATGATTAAAATTATTTAAAATAAAAAGGGCTATGGAAAAAAGGAAATAGAAATTGGTGACATTTGCAATTTTTTTTTCTTCAGGTGCAAAAAAAAAAAAAAAACTCCCAAAGAAATATTGAATTTTTAAATAAATATTGTTTTGTAGAAATATGTCTGGAAATTCGTTTGGATATTAATTTGACACATAAAGAATGACTACATAATTTTTTGGGAATATATATTTTTGGACTATAATATGCACGTTCCTCACTACAGCAACGCATGATAGGGACTGTTCAATAAACAACATCGATCAACGACGTATTATAAATCAAGATTAAAACGTACTGATCATAAGATGAGCCCAGAATGTTTTTTGATTATGTTGGACCAATTGATTGGAGTCCAAGCTCACTGGACCTCAGCCCAATGGATGTCTTTGTGTAGGTTGCAGTTGAGTGGCAGCTGTGTAACAGATCCTCCTGCAACACAAAATTGGAGTATATGTCCGGGATCTGGGAGAAATTACAGAATCTCCCACAGAAGACTATCATAAAGACTTGCTCCCATTTCTGAGGTCGAGTCGAGGGCATTATTGAGCCTTAAGGTCATTATACTAAAAAGTAATATTTTTTTTTTAATTCAACTTTCATTTTGCTTTCCTTTTTATAAAATATTTAAAACAAAACATAAAATCGTTTGGGTGGTTCAATAGAGGTATGTTCACTTTGTATATTAAATAGATATGGGAACTCGTAAGAGTATTTCAATTTAATGCTAGAATCTGTCTTTACATATACCTATACATAATGTGACCCGTATGAATAAGAAACCCTTTATCTTGATTAACTTTTTTTATGCTCTTCACATGACTTATAAGAATTCATCATTTATAGGGAGACGGCACATAAATGTATAGACAACTAACGAAGTTTATTTTATGCTCGTTTCAAGGGAGATATTAATTACTTTACTTTGTATCCATTCTGAATGTATATAAAAGGATATATTGACTATAGTTAAAATCACAACTTTTTCATTATTTTGAGAAAAACACAAAAAGTATTTCAACTTTGTGTTTTGTTGACTTGAGTTAATTATATTCAATATATGTATAAGAAAAGAAAACAAAAATAAATAAGACGCTACTATGTTTCTCATTTCCCAGGGAATTATCTTTGAGGGGCATCCTGAGAAACATATTTTTAAGGTACAGTATCCCGGACAATATGTTTGATAATTTTGCCTCATTAAATATTTCTGTTAACCATTTTGCCTTTCGATATTGTGCCATTAAGTCATTTCGCCTGAAGGCTTATACGTCGTTAATATTTTTTTTTTGTTAAAATCAAATATGCAATATTTATAATATAAAATGCATTAAGTGTTTGTTGTATTTTGGAATATTGATGGAGTTATGCTCTTGTCTCATGTTATGTTTGTTCGTCAATCCATTATTCCATCAGATTTAAGAATAATTACTAACAGAGAAGTGATTCACAATTCTTCTATTTCAATCGTTAATCTCATCTATGTATATAATAAGGAGAAATATCCTGGAATCAAAATGGCTTTCAGGCAAAATTAGCTAGGGCTAGGTCATTTGCTTCCTCTACGTACATAATTGGACCTTCCATCTACTTTGATCATCCGAGAAACTGCTAATTGCCCAAATATCTCAAAGAAGTTGAGATCCCTATTGGGACACGACACTACTGTGCGTTTTATAGAAATTATGTCACTTTCCAATAATAATTTCTATATAACAAATAAGTGCACCTACAGCTTTATTTTTGTATATTTTCTTTACACACAACTCAAGAACAATGCTTCTCAATACATTCGCCTTGGCGGTGATAATGGCGGAACTAAACAACAGACTTTGCGAATATTCTCCACGCTCATACCTTTTCAGTGGTCTTTGATGGAAGCATTCATGGTGGCAATGCTCCGATGGCAAATGCTACATACCTTTACTTTACGTGCGAAAAGAACGTAAAGATTAGCAAATTAAAGTCTTAGCTGTAAGGGAGCCACATACACTTTAGTCAGAAGATACGTTAATGTTTCCTTTCTCCCCACTGCCTGTTTTGCGTCTGAGAGCTTCTTCTTCACTGTCATACCTAGCAAGCTGCTGCCTGACGAGGTAGACTGTGTCCTTGGACACTTTGAGCTGGTCCAAAAACTTATTGGAAGTTATTCCCACCTGGAGAATTGCCGAGATTTTAATCTGATTGTATCTTTATGAGCTTATTTTTACTGAGAGAGTACCGTACGATGACGATAAACTAACATAAAATCAGCAGTGCCTGCCACAGTTGATAAATTTGAAATTGGTTCACATAACCTAGAGTTATAAGAGCCAACACTATTGTCATAATTCCCATGTTACCCCCCGTATTTCCACTCAATGCATACTTCAATATATAATTATTATAGGCTTAATAAACGTGAGTTAATTACTGACAAAAAAAAATAGTTGTAAGAAATGGAAAGGATAAAGAATACTAATTTATTCCCTTTTATACTCTTTCACTGTCTCTTGAAAGAAGAATGAAAAGTGTCGGTAAGAAAGAGATAAGACAACTGCAGGCTTTAATAAGTTTTTTTTTTTTTTTTTTTAAATAGAAGTAAAATATTTAAATCTTATTTTCTGTGAATTTATTTTCAAAGATATTTAATCCCTACATAATCTCTTGAACAGCTCCTTGACAATCCTTTCTGCTAATTTTTTTTTTTTATTACATGATGTTTCTAAATAGTTGTATAAAATATGACCTAGAAAGCGTGCTAGACTTTTTGTAGATTCAACCTGTACAGTGTTTTTATATTATTTTCCATATTTATCAACATTTTTCTTGAAGAGTTATCATCAAGGTAGAAAGTAGTCACTAGTGTGTATACTTCTGAATGATTCCATGGGAATTATAAGTGTCAGCACATAACAGACTCACAGTAGAATGGAGTATCGAAAACGCATTATTTAATACTTATGTCTTTGCATTCTTCAGAGTAGAACTTTTGTTTATGTCCTTCATCTAACTGCTTATTTAAGGAAAGGATAGAATATCTGAGCTACTCTTCGCCCAAGCATTTTTCGAATAGTCCTCATAATAATGTTAATTTTTGACTTCTTTTATTTTTACATACAGGCAGGTTATGCATTATACCACTCTAAGCATAAATGTTAATAATATTATCTCGCGGTATGTACGTAGTAGTAGCCCCAATACCCCAATAGTAGCTTGCTGAGCCACAGTCGTCCTTGATGGCCCTGGCCACCGCCCTCCAACTGATTGACCTCCTCCGAGCATAAGTAGCTATTGAAACACCCAGCCAGGAAGGAGCCAGTTCGTTTCTTGGTTTTTGGGTAAACCACATAAAGATACTCGTCTTCAATACCTTGCAGACATCATTGATGGTGCTTTTTGCATATTTTGTGACTTTTATGATTACCTTTGCATCGTTGTCGGCCTCAAACAATTTTGTAATGACTATACATTTGTCCTCTGCTCCTTCATGGTAAACTGAAGTGATTAAGTATAAAAACAAAAATTGTCGTCTAGGGACAGTACTTTCTTGTTAAGTATGAGCTTAGCAAGATAAACGCACTGGATTAAAAAAAAATGGAAAACAATTCGAATTATGTTTGGATACTTCTGTTTGTATGGTCAATGTAAGAGGATATTAAATTTTGTGAGGTCAAGTTAAAAATTAAAGGTCAAAGGTACACAAAACGTATTATCACAATAGCTTTTGGTAAAAGTTTCTTTACTCTACCGTGACCTCATTCTACTTGAAATTTGCAAGACAGCCAAAATGTTACCTAGGATAAATAATCCAGCTTGTTTAATACTTGAGAAGCCACAGCTATTTGTCAAAATTTGCACACTAATTGTGTTGTTTCTCGATACACGCTAAATTAAATATACAACATATTAATGTTATGTACAACCTTTTTTTCCATGCTTAATGACCCTGTTATTGATTTCTTTCTATATGGGTATGTATTCTTATTTGAAAAAATGAGAATTTTGTGCTAAATTAATAATAATATATGTTTAAAAAAACAATAACAATGCATTTCTAATGAAGGCTTTATTAATTGCTTTTTGCATCTAACCAACTGTTTCTATATTACAAAGGTAAATTTTTGTTTTTGTTGAAAGTATGTAATTGTATTTATTCGATAGGGCATTTATTTGATTATTATAAATTAACGCGTCCATTAACCAAATGATAAACCTTTCTATTTGTTTCAATACCTTGTGCAAGTTAAGATCATGGACTTGACTTTCAATCAATTCAGATTACATTAGGTTGAATTGTGTAAAATATTTGATTTCATCATTGAATGAAAGGAGTAGTATTCCGGGTAATAAATTTTCAAAAAAAACTTTTAAAAGTCAACCTTTGTCAGCATGAGTCCATGTGTCCAAGAGATCTTTAAGAAGTGGCCAGGGGCTTGGGATATTTATGGAATCTGATGTGGGACTCTGGAGAAAGAGCCCTAGCTCCCATGATAGAGCACATGGGGATGGTTGATCCTATGAATTTTAACCCCTACCTCAAATCAAAGCTTTTTTGAGACGGGATCGATAACAATTAGAGAGTATCATTTGTGATATAAAGGTTGTCCTTTAAGAATTTTATATTCGATTTCAAGCTGAGAAGAAACAAATAGAAAGTTATCAAAGCATTCATCTACCCACCGACTCCATTTTTTTTTACTTGCAACAATGACCTCAAAAACAATAAAAGACGCATTGAAAATGGCAAATCTCAGAGGTTAGGCATTGGTGCATCAATTGTTAGGGGGTGCTTTAGTAGACTGGGTATCTTAGGCTTGTAAAGGGGTATCTGAAAAAAGTCTTTAGGAACCCTTTTAATTCTTATGAACAAAAGTGGTTCTGATATTGAATCTACACTCTATGCTAATAAATCAGCGTTGGGGAATAAATACTACACTTTCTGTGCGCCTTGGTAATTGAAAATTCAAAATACCTCTTCTTTTTATGCCTGCCCCTGTAGCAATTAATTAACAGAGTGGAGGAAATAGTACATAAAAATGGAACTACAGAATCATAGAGGTGATTGGCTAGTGTCAACCGTGTCAAGCCACCTAGAAAAATTCAAAATAGAGGCCTTCATAGGAAATATAAAGTCAATCATGTACGTGACAAGGACTAATTAAACAGCAATACTTTAAAAAATGGAGAAGATGGTCCAGAGATCAATGATGGATAGCTTTGAAGTAGAGTGTTAAAATTTGTATATTGATTTTTTTCTTTTTTTATTTCGTTATTGCTGTTTTATTTTTTTTAAATAGTGATCCTATGAACACTTTTATCAGTTCAACTTTTTTTGGAAGAGTTAAGTACTTATTTTGTAACGTGTATTTTACGCCCAAGGGAGTGTCGAGGGGATCATGGAAGTCGTGGGTTGCTCCCGGAGTCATTTTAATACATTAATTGAAATGTCTTTGAGAAGAATGTCTATCGTACCTCTGGTCTATTTTGGGATTCGCTCCGAGCTGGACTTATGACAGCGTGGTACGCCATAGGACATGGCCTTCATTGTCATCCATTTGTTCTTCACCGTTTTGAGGCTGTTATTGATTGTGAAGGGGACATAGTAAAAAAAAAAAAAAGTATATTTAGTATTTAAATAATTCACAAATTGTTTTTAAGTTTTTTTTATCTTGATTATATAAAAATCTCGTGGTAGTAATTTAGTATGGCTAGAGCGTGTTTTAGGTCCCCATTCTGTACAGTGTATAGTTGACAAAATGTAAAATTATTTTTTCATCTGGTATTTTAGATTATGAATTTGTAATGTTAAAAAAGTACTTAATTTGATGCAAATATTATCATTTGTAACGTACTGCTAAGGGGTAATAAAGTTTGAAATTGCTAAAATCTCCATTTTAGTGTTAGAGAGGCTATAGAAATAATGTTGGACTTGGGCTTAGATGCCTTTAATCGATCTGAGAACGTTATGATTTTTAAAGAACCGAACTAATATGATCTGTTAAGCCAATGCAGTATGGATCCTTCATAAAGAAAAATTCGGTCCTGATCAGTCTCATTTATAATTCGGTGTAGAGTTGTTGATAATGTCAGTTGAGTTTAAAAATTGTGAATATGGACCTAGAGTGGGCGTGAGTAAATCGTACACCACCAATTAGAGAATAATAGAGCCATTATTACACTCAATCCATGTTGGGTTGTTTAAAAAGAAATTACTGTTTGCTATAAAACTTAGCAGCTGGTCATAACAACTTAAGCTCGGTGAAAGGAAAACCTAACTTATTTCTTCCCTCCAAACTTGTGGCCCCCTCATCACTAGACTATAGGGCTTCGTGGCAGCATGCAATGTCCCCCACCGCACTCTTGATTTTGATTTTTTCTGTTGAAAAGCATTGGACTAATATGTTCAATGACAACGTCATCAAGGTGAGCAATGCCTTCAGACCAGGGTATCTGCAATAGGATGATCTTTTGCGAAATAATGCTCAATATGATAAGGTAGATTAATAATTCAAAATAATCCAAATATGGCGTTGTTGATTAAGTTGATTTAAATCTTAATATCAATAACAGTTCGATATGCTTACTGTACAATAATGTCATTTCAAGTAAAATGTTTTATATCAATAATATTTGTAATAACTCATAAATCAGGTGGACAGGGGAGAAAATTGGTCCAAATATTCAGACTGCAAAAATTGGGTCGACAAATTAAGATCAAAAAAGTCAGTCCACGATTTGAAAACAACTACATTATTGTCTAAGATGTTAGATCGCGGTATGGACCGACTTTTTTGTACCAAAGAGTCTATAAAAAGCACTTAAGATCGAAAAGAAAACAAAGATTGGTTTTGCAGCGAATATCAAAAAACGACTAAGCGCTTCAGAGAAGTTTTTGTATTTGAATTTTAAAAGGAAGTAACTGAGAGCTAGGTGAGATTTTAAAACGTACCCTCTCATTAAGTTATTATCCTCGTTTGTTTATGTAAAGAACAATTTTGGAAATAGTATATTTTTTGATACAGACATAGTGTTGTAGTACCCTTGTATTTGCCTATACGGCCTTTTTCTCAGACTGGCCTTTTTTATTTTCATGTAAACATTTTTATGCACAATTTATACAGTATTGAAAAGGGTATTGTGAAGTCAATAAATCTCTGTTTTCTCCCTAAATGCGTAGATACTCGTAAATTAAAAATTGATAATATATATATTTTTTTTTTCACTTCTGTTCAATGCAAAATAAGTTGCCTCATTTATCATTAAAAACTACTTTTTCATATATGAATGAATCAGTTATTTCAAATTTGATTCCATTTATTCCAAAGCCTGTTAATTTGATTCAAATTTTGTTCCAAAAGCAACGTGTTCCAGTGTTGATGCTCTATTGTTTAAAATTAGGAAGTCATATTTCTATCATTAATTAATCAATTTAATAATATTTTTTAGGGTCAAAAATAGTTGTGTTCCAAGAATTAAAACACATTGTTTATTTGCTAAATTACCATGGTTACTAATTACTTTGTTAGGATAAATTATTATTTAGAGTGGGCATGTTGGGTATTTTGTAGACTGACTGAATATTTTCTAAGTATTAACCATATGTAATGCGTAACATAATTTGCAGAATTGGTCAATGTCAATTCATACACTCTTTTCGAATCATTACAATTCGTCAAAGATGTCGAATAAGTATTAATTGATAACGGAATAGTGATTTGTACTTCTTCTATTTTTAAATCGATGTCGTGTTTGTTTATTATTTAATTTATTAAAAGTGCTACAATAGTCAATATTAAAACTACATTCAAACCATATGCTACTGTCCTGTGTTGATATAATGATCATTAATTAATAAATATAATTGATAAACAAATGTTTTTCTACAAAATAACACTAATTAATTTACAAATATGACATTTATAGCATATAAAAAATAATCATCTATCATACTATTATTTTAAACTGAATGTTATCGCATATATCGATATATATTTTCAAATTTTTGTCTAAAAAAAAGTTAATCATTTGCCTTTTTAGTTCTAAAAGGTTTGAAGATCGGTTGTTTATGATTTTTTTTTTTTTTAATTAGGCTATCTAAGGATAGGACACTATTTATTTATTTCTCCTCCTCCTCCTTGTCACAGATGCATGTATCTGATCTGTTGAAACATAACGACAAACATTTCCTTCAAAACATTTTTCAAATTGCTAGGGTTACCAAATTGATTTATGGTTTCTTTTTGTTATATCCTATCTATTATTATGTCACGTGAGAGTCATTTTTTAAAAGTAGAATATAGATGAGATGTAGACTGGAATTATTTGGAATTTGGAGTAAAGGTGAAATTTAAAAAGTCATCATTTCACATATAGTAATATTTTTTTTACTTTTATGTCTATTTTACTTTATAAATGAAGGTTTTATTAAACCTTCTTTTTGTTAAAGTTGATATACCAATGGATTGCCCGGCATTGTTCGGTCCAAAGAGGGATCGAGAAATTACATTGACAACGGTCAATTTTTTTAAATGTTTAAACCTCTTCGGCGAGCATTATAATATATGTATCATTATGAATTTAAAAATAAACAAATTGTGTTATAAACTCCAAAAATCATACCAAAATATATGCAGGAAAAAAATTGTCTAAATGAGAAATCCATCTTTTATGACACATATACAACACCCTATACAAATTAGCAATAAAAAGAACGACAATTCACGTTGAGAATTAAAATATACATAAAAATAACTTTTTCAATTAAAAATGTTTCTCAAGCTTTTGATTGGAGACTTTAATCATATTATTTGATGGGGAATATATATTTTTATTTTTTCAGACAAATTAAAATGTCCTCGCCGAATCTCAACAATCTCATCATAATTGGTTGTATCCTCACCTATAGCTCGGTGATCCTCCTTGGATTAGACTCTTATCTAACAAGTGTAGAGGCATTTCCCTATATTTGCACAGCTCGTGCTTGGATTCTTATGTCAGGATTCACACTTAGTTTTGGATCCATGTTTAGTAAAACCTGGAGAGTCCACTCCATCTTTACTAACGTTGAGCTCAACAAAAAGGTAAGACATAATGAGTTATATATATATATATACAGGGTTGATCTGATCTAGTGGTACACAGTATATTTTTTTCAATAGTAAAATTTAAACTAAATGTTTTCTGAGGACGTTTATTTTACAAACTCATCCAAAAATAGTGTTCGGCACAGCATTTGTACAATATGTGAGCCCTAACCTCAAATAGTTGTATATACGAGGCCTACATCCCTTGCAAACCTTGACTATGCCGTCATACTCGAGCTTGATCGACTCTTTCTTCATAGAGCTTCTAGAGATTGGATACTCCTGTGATGAGTAGTACACACCCTCTCCTCCAGACGCTCCTAGATTGAGTAGTCCGAGGGGTTCGTGCCTGGAGAGGAGGGAGGACACATTTTGAGGTTCCAGAAGGTCAGAAAGTTGTCTCTCAGGAAGGCCTGGTTCTAAGGGGTTCTGGAGGGAAAACGAGGTGGTCCCCGAACTTTTCTCTGGCCCAAGGTAATACTTTCTTATCCAGAAGTTCAATGTAAACATCTGTATGTAGCAGTTTTTCTCTTTATTCACATTGGCATCAACAGTGAAACATTTTTCATCCTAAAAGAGCAAAACCTTGCTTGAATGTTTGTCCTTAAGAAAAATAAGAATCTTATTTGCTCTTTTGAACCGTCTTGGCTTCTTGCTCTGGTTATAGATAATATGAATCGCGTTCCTCCTCCGTGATTTTGTACCAATGCCATTCCGGTTGGAAAAGTAATAATGTGTATCACTACATTACATCAACCCTATATTTCATGTTTGCTTCCTTTTTTTCAAAATTAAAAAAATATACTAAAATAAATAATTACACAATTCATTTTTTCATTTTTTTTTCATATATGTGCTCAAGTTAATTATGCGATCCTCAGATCCAGATAAAATATAATTTAAAGGTTCAAAAATATTTCCAATATATTAAAAAAAAAAACCATTCTGCTGACGATTCCGTTTCAATTTTCGAATCTGAAATTATTTATATTACTACTAAAGGTCGTTTGATTATTTATAGGCTTATCATATTTTTACTTATCTATAACCGTCATTGGTTAGAGTGTCATAAGCCCAGTCTAGACCTATTCAAAAATATATTTTTTTGAATTTTAATATTAGAAAAGTAATGTTTTAAGATGTGACCTGTTCAAAAATTATTTTGTTATGAATATATATATATTATATACCCTGCCTTATCAGCCTTAAATATTTTCCGAAATGCCATTTTTGAGTAGTTTGAGACTCCTTTTTTTTATAACTCTCGAGTACATTAATAATAGACAAATAAGAAGGGAACTACTAGGTCAGGGAGAAACCTCACTGGAAAAATAATAAGCAAACTGTGGTACAAATTAGGTCTCCCGAGGTATTACATCGATTCAAACTTTTTACACTTTTTAAAAAGCCTTTTGCTTTCTTTAAGCAAAAATGTATGTGCTCTAGAATCACTAACTCATTAGTGTATACTAATAATTCAAATCATCACGATAAGAGTATATATTGCACATTATGCTGCGATAAACTAAAAACGTCAGTACACATTCTCTACGAATGTCATAAGACTTATCCTTTTGTAGGTTAAATGTTAACACAAACTAAAAGACAATCTACAAGGCAGGACCTCAGAAAAAAAAATGGGTATTGGCCACAGATCCAAATCTTCCTGGGCCTCTTAAGGAGGAAGCCAACATCAGCAAAATGCAAATGATAATTTACTCATGCTGAAGCAACAGGAAATCCATTCCAATACATTTGGAAAGTGTGATCCCTAACTATCTCGATATTTTGTTAAATATATCTGGCGATTGTCGTTAATAAGGACTTTTAAATATTTAAACTAAAAAAAAGTGATCTGTAATGTATTTTTGTCTTGTTTTCCGATATTATTTATTATCCATGTCAGATATGTTTAGGGATCGTATTTTATTTAGGACCCCACGTCACATTCTGACAGAGTTCATGCAGACTAGGAGGCTTGAGAGGTAAAGGCAACGAAATGTGCAATCCACATCGCCATATTTGAACCTGCTGGACTTTTGCTATGTGGGGACCTTTGGATAGGGAAACCAACAAAACTCCACCCCCAAATGTGGACTTACTAAAGGCCACCCTAGTAACTACGTATCACAATTTTTTTGAGAAGTTTGTCATTACCTCCTGGAAGGCATTCCAGCACCATGTAAAGGCTGTGATTGATGCTGAAGGTGGCCATATTGATTGACTAAGATTGTAGAGGTCGTGTCTACAATTTTTTTTTGGTTTGAAAATAAAAATATATTGGGGTAATAATAAAGTAACCTCTCGAGTCCACGTTTTGCTAACCAACCCCGTATTTCTTTATTATCTCGAGAAACTATTACACTACGCCTCGAATCAGCCTCAAATGATTCAGTTGTTCCTTCTATGATAATTTTTCAACAGACAAAGTAAAATAAAAACATTTTTACTTTCTAAACACTTTCCATTTTGTTCATTATTTCTCTTTAAACCGTCCTTCGATCAATAGTACATAAAATGTATTCATTATTTTTTTCGGCAATGTGACCACGCCCAAATAATTAATAAGGCCATTAATATTTTGCTCTAAACAACATTTGTTTTTATTATGCAAATATACGCTCACTACAGTTTACCCAATATTTACATCCCTAATCATAATGACACTGTTCTATTTAAAATCTTTTCTTCAATTTTTATGGACTATTTATAGTTGTTTTTGCGTTTATTTAACATGCCGGCATAGGCAAAGGATCTTTTTTATTATTATTATTTTCCTTTGTGTTTTTCTTTTTATATATACGAGTACATATACCGTTTCTGTTTTTTATACTATCAATTAATTTTCCCTCTCTTTTGATACTTCCATCTCACATGATCCTTATTCTTTACAAGTATTTCTACAGATAGTATATATTATGTATATGCGTACAAAAGAAAATACAAGGAATCCCTTCTCTATTGTTTTAATTACGAGTAGGATTGTTTGTTTAGTAGCTTTTTTATATACACCTTCGATGCCCTACATTCTTTGTTGTAGTATCAACAACATCATGTAGTGAGCAGTCCTTCTTTTTCATATCACAAAGGTACCGGTCCTTAAGACTATCAGTACTAGAACTGAATAAAAGATGCAGAATAATGTTAAATGCCCATCATAGACCGAAATATATCAATCTTAGGATTTATATGATGGACTGATCTGGACTGGATTGAGATTGAACTGGAAGGGACTGCAATAAGGCCAACCTTCATGGTCTCCTCGACACTCACTTGGGCGTGGAGGAACTCAGACACCCTCTGCCTTTTCGCCTCCATGCTGACAACTTGTTGACCTAGTGCAAAAAGGTACCAATAGGGGAAAAAATAAAAATGAGTTAAATGAATTTTTGGGGCCAACCATCAGTGTAGTGTCGGTCCTTATTTATAGTCCAGTTCTGCCCTAGGGCTGCTCTTTTCCTTCTTTAAGATTGTCGGTCCTTCAGACCGGAAGTCCTAGGTACAGGTCCTTAACTGTCGATCCCTGGAAACTTTCATTAAAAAGTCGATGATTTATTAACACAAATAAGAAATATGATATATCTATTAATATCATTGCACACAGCTGGGAAAAAATATTATATATGTTCAATATAATCCAAATACAAACATATATTATTTTTACATAGTAATAGAAGTTATTTTATTATATAACGGGAAAAAAAGGAAAAACACCTTTAACGACACCAAGAGGGATCGATTTTTCCTTCTTTAAGACTGTACTGTATTGTACCGGACTGGACTGGATGTTATCGGACTGAGCTGGATTGTACCGGATTGGACAGAATCGCAGTTTTTGGTCCTAATTAAGGACGGGTACAACACTAATAACTATAGATGTAGATTCTGATTCAGCAATTTTTTTTTGCCAAAAGTCCATATACTAACTTCAATGTACTATGAATTTATTAAGTGCAAAAAACATGTTATCTGATTTTCAAAATCAATTCTGAATGTATTTTTCTTGTCTCCTTTTTTTAATAACACAGCCTAGTATTTTTAAATATTCCCCCTAAAGTAATTAAAATGGATTTAAACTCAAGTCCACGATTTTACCTCGCACTTTGTAGTCTAAAAAGCTGTGAGACTAACAGTGTTGGGCAAGTTACTTTCAAAATGTAACATTTTTAATATTACGAGTTACTTGCATTTGAAGGTAATACGTTTCTTTACAATATAACCTTCTTTGTAGAGTAATCATTAATAAGTTACTTATTACCAGGCTTCCCACCAGCACATAAAGTGCACCTTATTGTGAGGTTCTTGTCTATTTATCGGATAAATTGAAAATAGTGCAAGTATAACCACATAGAACTGTAATAATATTACCATAATATATTCAGTAGCGTGTTGTATTACTCTGTTACTGCCTAATGTAATATATTACTGTAAGGCGTTACGCCCAACACTGGGGACTAATAACCCATATGGTTCTGGTGCATATATCAATATATTAAATACATTTTTTGTCAAAATACCTTTCTTTCTCCTTTTGTTTCTAATTTTTTTTTTTTTTGTTAGCGTTAAATTTGAAAAGTTTCTTATTTTAATACTTCTAAATGTTTATAAGGAATTTTTTTGAGCTCTCTAAAAATGTATAAATATATGGATGTACATGGAATTTGTAACTCTAATCCTAATTTAAGTAGGGGAAAAATGCTTCATACTAAATCAAATATGTATATACATAGATATTAGTTTTGAGGCTTGGTCCAAACCCGATTTTTTTTTTTTTAGTTTGATCATTAGTGATTTTTTTCTTAGCCGATTGTCACAATTTTGAAACACACATGACGCCCTCAACAATACATATGTATAAGCGGTGTAAATCGAATTTTCAAAGAACCGATCGAAAGGGTGACTCCTTTGAAATGGGAAAGGTATTTTTGTTGTATATCAGCTGATTTTGTATGCATTCATACGTATAAAGCGAAAGTTTCCAGTCTCTTAGACAATTAATTGCGAAATGGCAGACAAAATTCTAACAAAAGAGGCACAGTCAAATTCTTGTCAAATCAGTGTTTCTCAATTTGCAAGACCCGGAGGACGCTACTGGAGCAGAAATGAAAGGCTGTGAGAGTTATCAAGTCTTATAGGGAGATTAGTGCATATAAGAACAATCCCAAATGCAACAAACCAACGACATTTCGTATATCTAAGCTCATTGAGTGCATCAGGTAGCAAATCCTAAAAAACAACAAAAAACTGCAGCATGTGTCTGATTGCCATGAACTATATGGTTGACCAGGAAACCAAGTGGGGACTGATCAAAATTGGGCTCAACATTTATGCTTTAAAGTTTCAGAAGTCACAGGTGCTCTATGAGCCCAGAAGGAAGAAGAGGCTGGAACGGAGCACCTAGTTTTGAAAAAGTTGCGCTATGCCCACGACCTTAAGGGATCTGGACATTCCCAGTACTCAGTACAGTACTCAGAACGATTGGTTTGTGGATGTCATCCTCGAAGATGTCCCTATCAACTTCAGGAAAACCTTTAAACATCAGTAACTTGACCAAGACATGGTTGGTTTTGGATGGGTCTCAGTTTTTAGCAAAAATACCCCTTTGATAATAATCCCCGCCGGATTTAATGCATAAATTGAGTTTCAAACTTGAAAGTTAGTCCCCTTGAAGACTGAACTTCTTTTTAAGACTAAATTAGTTTAGTGTAATAATAATCATAACGATCTCAGACCAGTTTAGGATTTTCAGACCGAACCACAACACTAACTTATATAAACTTTTTTCCCCTCTTTTGTAAATATATTTTTTCAAGGAGAAATGAAGCATATTTATTTAGAAAGTAGAAAATAAAATGGAAATAAGGATTTTTTTGTTTTGTTATTTCTTCATTGTTTTAAAATGTTGATTTTTTCCTGTACAAAAAAAAAAGCCATACTACTGTGCAAAATTTTAGTTGTAAAATAAATAACTAATGTTATTTACTTCATATATATATGTATATTTTTGCAGTTGTTCTTTTTGCATGTAGGCTTTCATATATTCGATGTACATATGTGCATGTATTGATTATTTTTTTAAAGCATGTACATAATTCATAGAAATGTGTTATGCAATTTTTAAGATATTTACTTAAACAGAAATATTAAATACATAATGTGAAAAGAGAGTGTTGCAACACTTTTTACGAACATAAAAAAGTTTTGTCACATAATGCACATTAAAATTGTATAAAATAAAAGCAATTAATTATTGAGGAAAAAATAGTTAACTGTCTCGAGGTACAGGGGCATCTGCAACATTTGATTATTATTACAATCTTGACCAAATCCTGAATAAATGCACCGAGACAAATTGTTGGTTTCATTTAATAGCATAGATGGTAATAGTATATTGGTGATCAATATGACCTCTATGGGCCTCAATTTTCCAACGGAGTAGCCATTTTATGCTATAAGAAAAATATGTATCTTGCATAAACGTTCCTAGAGTTGGTAATGTGCTTCAACATTAGCAGACCTTTAGAATAAATAAGGTGTTTGAAATATCTGATCTAACTTTCCATTTTCCTCGATTTTTTACTTTTTTAAGGAATAGATGCTTAACCAAAAAATTTCAGTAATTCAAAACTATATTAGGCCTTGCTTTGTGGTCTGAAACTGTTAGTATTAATGACATTTGATCCTCTTACATGTCAATTTTTTTATTTATCTGAATTAAAAAGGATTGGAACAATTTTACTACAAAAATACCCATCTTGACAACTGAGTAAAAAAGATAACAAGCATAAGTTTATTTTATAAATTACATAATCTTTTGTATGAGCAGGGGAAAACTCAGCCGTGATACAATCATACGATATCTGTGTTAGGTTAGTATTACATTATTTTGCTATGATATTCTAAGAATTACAATTGATAAAATAAATCACCTTCCTTTATTTAATGTAAACAGTATTTACATTAAATAAAGAAATGGAATTCCTCTTTTGCAAAGACAAACTTTTCTAAATCCCTTTCCAAAACTTGTTGAATTTAAATTTAATATGTCTTTTTTTTAAATGCCATCTATTATTATTTAAACTTACTTGAAAATATTTTTCCCGGATGTTTCTATCCATCCCAATATCTTCTATATCTAGTTCATTCGAAATTAAGAATACTTACGTCTTTTAACAATTTTTAATATTTATCGTGGTATGTGATTATATGAAAATGAAGTGTAAAATAAAGAACCCATTGAATCTGTAGTCATGTTTTATACAACTCTAAGTATCGAAATTAGGTGAGGGCTTGACTTTTTCCAACTAAGTTAACCTTTTTTTTTCAGTAAATGCACTATCAACTTGAGAAAATCGAAAAACTTACTTTGGCAACATTTAAGATACTCAATGTCATTTTTGGCATTGTACAGACTAATAATATTTTTTTGTAAAAAGGTAAGGTACCATCCAAAATATGAGTCAAAAATTGTACTTTTCATATCTTTTAGAATTGATTTATTAGTGATAAATATTATGCAACTTTTGTTTATAATTTAAAGATCTAAGATGTGATCAGTTTCCCAGTTCTATCAAACATAGCACAAGATAATGTTCCTTCCTTTTTTTTGAACAACTGTCATACTTCAACTATGGTTAAATTTTGTTATATTATGTTTGATAAAACAAGGAAAATCCAAATCATGCAGCACATCTTGAAGCCCTTACTTTGAGATAAAAAGTATCAGAACCATATACACTATTTACACTTTCGGTGGCATGGCTTGCATTTTTGCCTTGTTTGAAGGGAAAACTGTTCATTATGACGTATTGGTTCTTTGTTGTAGTCCATATTTGACGTCTCCTCAAACAAATCTGAGTCCAACAATCAGAAAACTGTCTAATTTATTTTAGTTCGAAAGCTTATCTTTTTAACACCATCTAGCGTAAATCACCCTTATTTAAAGCAGCAAGATATATATTACTAAAGCCATCTAGTGGAGTTAAAAGGATTTCTATTTACTACAACGATTATTAAAAGTACATCTCATACCCTCATATTTGAAGCAGTACACAAGAGCTCTAAAAATGGCAATTATGATTCACAAATAGTTTATTTTTTTGTTTGTTTTCAAAATAAAATGGTCTGAGAGTCTTTACACTTTTCCAAAGTCAGTTTTTTTTATTATGTCCAGCAGAAAAAGTCTTTATCCCAAAATGGCAGAGTCTAACTTAATTATACAGGATTGATAGTGGTACATATTTTTTTTTTTTTTTTTTCAATTTAGCAAGAGTAAAATTTAAACGAGAGGTTTTGGTAAGAACAATTATGTATCAAAATCATCTTGAATTTGCAGCACAACGGCCTAAATCCATCATAGTCTTTTACTTTGTAGTAAGGCTCAAGCTCCTTGTTGATGACAGCCTCTAAAGACTGTACACTCCTGTGAGAAGTATCACGAACCCTCTCCTCCAGACTCGACTAGAAAGAGTAGTCCAAGGGGTTCACGTCTGAAGAGGAGGGTGGCTGTGTTTTGAAGTCTCAAAAGTCCGGAAAGTTGTCTCTCAGGAAGGACTGGCTCTTAGGAGTGCGAATATACGGACTTCTGTCTTGAGTGAAAACAAAATTGTCCCCAAACTTATCTCCTACCCCAGGTAGTACTTTCGTATCTTTGAGTTCGATGTAAGCATTTTCCTTCCTCTCCACAAAACACAAGACCAGGGTTCCGGTTAAATTTTTTGTTCTAAAGACATGTCTGACTGAAGCTGACACATTGTCTTAATGTTATGTTTTGATTTAGCAGCTGCTGGCATATTCACAATGACATCAACGGTGAAAAATTGTTCATCAGAAAATAATAAAACTTTGTCCGAATTTTAATTGGCCTTGAGGAAATTTAGAATCTTCTTTGCTCTTTCCATCCTCCTCAGTCTGCAAAGTTCAGAGATAATATATCTTGTTGCTCTCCTCCGTAACTTTGTTCTAATGTTATTCCAGAACGAAACTATAAAGTGTGTTCCACCATATAAGATCAACCCTGTTTTAATTTTATAGCATCACGTCTTTGACCAACTTCCCACTGCTTACTAATCCGGTCTCTTTCATTATTGTTATTCAATTATATTATTAAAGATACATCAAAGCAGAACCAAAAAGCTTTTAGACACAAAAATAGCACACTTTCGTTTGCTTGTATAAGATGTATAAGGATGTTGAATATATAAATATAAGTGAAATTGACACTGAAGGAAGCTGATTTAATTCAATAGAAATGACATTTCTATCTATCTTCATAACAAACAATAAATATAGAAACCTATTTATGTGAGCCCATGAACACATAAGTACATCACGATATTTTTCTTTCAAAATTGAGTGTGGATTACAATTGTTCTGTAATCGATTGTCCATCTTCCCATTATTTCTAATTAGGTACCTTGAAGATCCATCGAAGAAGACATAGTCTTTTTGTTGATTATAAAATAACATTTTTTGTATAAAGTTAGACACATTTTCTAATATTGTTCAAGGTATTAGGGAGGCTGTGCAGAGAAATATAATTGGGGATCATCACAATTATTGAATAGTGAATTGAATTTGAATTGACTATATAGGGGACAATTTAAGTAGAGCAAGTATCTTTATCAGTTTCATTGGTATTTAAGAGTGTAAAATGGATAAAAACTTTTAAGAAATAATATCAAATTAACATATACGTAACTAAATAGGTATATTTATTGTTCAAGAGTGTTTTATGTAATTAAATACGGGTTTTTTTTTTTTAAATTTTGTGTTACACAGTTCATTAACCTCATGATACAAAGGATATTTATGTGCTTTCAGAGATTATTATTTAAATAAATGAAAATAAGTGTACAATGGAGTTTTATTTTTAGTCATATCAACCTCGAGAAATATCTGCATCAAAAAATGCTTTGCTAGAAACAAATGAATTTTTAAAAATCAAACTTTTATACTTAAATTAACTTTTAATAAATAAAAAATACAAGCCTGTATTTGTAATAAAAGTTAAATTTGCAAAGAATATGTTCATTATTTATAGACTAATGATTTTTTTTCCCCATATACTCAAAACATGGCTTATATCTAAAGAAAATATAAAGAATTTGTTATATATTATATTTTGAATGGCATTCTAAAGTAATTTTAAATCAATATTGCTGCTTAACTAAATCTTAACATTATAAATTGTAAATAAATATTATTTAAGTGTTTACTAATATTTATTTATTTTTCAGCCAATGAAGGATTCTCAACTTTACTTGGTCGTAGGAACTCTTATATTTATTGATGTAATCATCATGACGACTTGGCAAATTGTGGATCCATTTTATCGAGACACAAAGGAGCTACGTCCTTATGTAAGTATAAAGTTATAACAGTTCATTAACAGCGACAAGAGCCTCTTCAGGAAAGCAGGGGTGGAGGACACAACAAGATTAGCCATAAAGACTTATTGAGTGGACTGGCTTAGGGTGGGGCCAAGGAGTACCAGTCAGGGGATAAAGGAATTTGTGAAGCCCTGGATGGATGCCAACTACCCCAATTGAATTACTTTGAGCAACAGGACTCAGCACCTGACCATAGGTACATAATAACTTAGGTTTAGTGTAAGGAAAACTTCACCAACTTCTGGTCTCTAAACTTGTGCCCCCTCATCATCAGACTTCTCGCCACTGTATTCTGGGATATAGGTTTCGTGAAGAGCAAGGGCTGAAACTCCGACACACAATGTTGACACCTTGAAGGCATCTGTTGTGAAGGAGTGGGCTGATATGTCCAACAACTATGTCATAAAAGTGCACCAGGCATTCAGCCCCAAACAGGAGCCCTGCAAATGTGGACATAGTGTGAAGGTATATAGGGGAAGGAGTTAAATTTTTGCAGCCAAGACTAGGTCTCTTTGGACTTCTGGTCCGCGCCGAGTCCTGCTTCAATACCCAAGGTCTTTCAACAGCCACCTGATTGCACCAGAGAATCACTGCACTCTTCAGAAAGTCAAGCTACACTTCGGTGTTGATTCTCAAGCAGATTTGGAAGATTTGTGGTGGTAGGATATAACCCTCAATTGAGACAATACCAAACACCTTATCTGTGAATGGTTTCCATAACCCTGGGCAGTGTTGAGCTGTACCTTTAAGTGTTGCATTTTGAGGCAATGGTTTATTGTCCAGCAGTACATATCCGATCTCACTCGTCATGGTAGAAGACTCCAATCGCTTTTGGGAGTCAAACACAACTGGCCAACTAGTAGATAGTCTGCTAGAAATAGGGAAACTAGTTTTCATCAAACAAAAAAGGGAATAAGGTCTTCTTTCCTAGGGCGACCATTTTATTGTTCCAGCCTGTAATTTAATATAAAAAAATACTCCTGCTGCCGTGTAGATGTTCTTCTTGTTAAAGTAGATTGAAATCTTACTATGAAAAATGTTGCAATTTGCTGACGCACACTGTACATATATAATTTATATTTATTTGAAAATGTACACTTTTTAGTTTTGCATAAAAATATATATATTTAAACTATTATATAATACAAAATTAACTTTGAAACTGAAACAAATATTATTACATTTTGTGGACTTTTCTGTGTTTCTTTATTCTTTCTCTTTCTTTCTAGTTTTTATCTTTAACACATATGTATGTACATAGAAAGTTTTCTTATTTTCATATATTAGTGTGAGGCTGGGAGCAACATTTTGACAAATTCAGACGAAATGGCAGTCAACCATTCTATGGTATTTTGTTAAGACCGGATCAATACGAATCTAATTACAATTTCAATTAAATAAACTAGCAGAAATACCTGGAATCCCTCTGAGTTTTTAGGTGTTGTAAAACAAACAGACAAGGTTAACTTGAGAAATTTAGATAAATGTTTAAAAAATAGGAGAGAATGGAAACCTGCTTTCATTTCCTTCTGCCCTGACTTCTACTCCCCGAAGTTTGCCGTTTTAGATGTATTAGCGTCGAATATTTGGGACTCCTCTCATCCAAATTTGGATTCACTCTGAGCTGTCATTATGGCGGCATGGTGGACACAACGTTCATCATCAATAGCTGCCAATCTTCTTTCTGTTATTGCTTGTGAAGGAGAACATATTGAATGAAAAATACCGCTAAATGTAGTACTTGAACAATTTACAATTAGTTTTGAGTTCTTTTTTCTTGATAACAAACAAAACATTTGTTTCGTTAAAAAGTTATGCTATTCTAAGTTTTTCACTGTGCCTACTCTATTGTTGTAAAAACACAATATTGGGCAAGAATTTTTGTAATTCCAACCCAAACAGCCTACTTTATTTTCCAAATCTGTTGTCATTACTATTTAATTACAAACAAGAAAATATAAGTTTAAAATAGCTGCAAGATTATATATTTATTTTTAGGGGGGCTTGGTATTTGGAATTTTAATGAAAAAAAAAAATTGCAATTCTTTGAAAAAATATTAAAAGTTAAATTTCTCAGATAAAAAATGGGAAAACAAAATAATTTAGAAAAAAATTGAAAAATTAATTTTGTCGTAAAAAATTTCAAAAATTCATAGCTATTCACAGACAATCAAGATTTTTGGAAAAAAAATTCAAAAATCCAAAGTAGTTCAGAAGAAAAAAATCTTAAGAAAAAATAATTCTGAAATTAAATTTCGAATATACAACTTTTTTCCAAAAAATATCAATTTTAAATGTCTGGTAAAGAAATTTGATTATGAAATATATTCGGAAAAAAATTTCTGAAAGTGAATTTCAAATTTCAAATTTTTTGGGAAACAATTTCAATAACTAAATTTGTCGAGAAAAATTCAAAAATCGATAGTTATTCTCAAAAAATTTCAAAAATCCAGATTTTTTTGAAAAAAAATTCAAATTTTTCGTACAAAAATTTCCAAAATTAAATTTTACATATAAAACTTTTTGCAAAAGAATTCAAATACTAAATTTTCTAGTAAGAATGAAATATGGAGTCCTACAGCCTCTCGCCATAGAGACTCCTCTGTTTCTACATTTAACACTGACAGATACTGAGTGGGCTGTTGTTTAAGTACTTCAACTCAAAGCTGTTGGTAATTAATTGGATGAAACATCTTCACAGCTTCGCAGTCATAAAAGGCAATCATGCGATATTTTGGTTCTGCGTATTCCCTTCTGGAAATGTTAGTCCTTCGGAAAGCCATTCGTCTATAATGTTGATAAAATAATGGAAATCATCGAGTCCAACTGTCAAATAAGCAATGTTTTGATTGACAAGGACATAAACATTAATGGACATAAAAGTCCATTAAATGTAATTGATTTATTTTTACTACACCTTATATATTTTATTGAAGTTGCACGTAATTGTTCGATAGTTCCGTATTCAATAACCATAGAAAGGTTATGTTTATTCGACTAAAGTTTGGGATATCAGCACCACACTAATATATTAGATTTACTTACGGAATATGAATAATAAAAAAATAAGTAAAGAATGGTCAAACATTCTGTTTTCATAAACATCTCTAGGATATTCAATACCCCCAAAAAAAAAAAGGTACATTATGCTAATGTTGCTATGTAAATATTTGAGCAACAAATAAAACAAAAATAACTTTCATGTTGCAAATGAATTATTCACTGTAATTTGTATTTACAGTAACACTTGGCTACAAAAAATACTTGAAGATAGAGTATTCAATTATAGGTACTGCTTGTATGTACACATAATAAATAGTATTCGTTAAATGAAACTGTAGCCCCATACAATTTGTAGAATGTACATTTATAAAAAAGTACAGGTTGAGGACTCAAAAATTAGAAAATTTTAAAAGCCGTATTCACTTCTACATATTTTCATTTTTTGTGCAATTTTTATAGCAAAATATGAAGTAAAAGATAGTTATTCAACAATCTTCTACATTGTTTATTCTTTATGTTCCCCTCCATTCTGAATTATGGCTTCAATACGGGGACGAACAGAAGCACAGCTGACATGATCACTCCTCCGTGATCACGTCCTTCAAGGCATCGACATTTGGATGAGAAGTCTTGTTTGTTTTGTCCTCCAAGAGTCATCCAACAGCGAAGTCTAGGGGATTCACGTTGGGTGAGGACAAAGGCAAGAAGTTTGTCAGCCAGAAGGCCTTGATGAATTGCTGCACCTTCATGGAGCAACAACCCTGGGTAAACACATAAGTGTCCTTACTTAATTTGCTCTTCAACCATGGCAAGACATGGTACCTGAGGACCTTGTAATGTAATGTCCATGTTGACTTTCTCGTTGGCCTTGAATAAGTAAGGAGGCATCTTGGTACTATTGGACAACACAATCCCGAAGTCCATGACCTGAGCAGGATGTTTGCTCCAAGAGGTTCCCTGTATTGGAGCTGTTGATTCTGTCAAGATCTTCTTGTCAGAGAACGACATGTGCGCGGAGAAGATCACACTTCCTCTGCCGTTTTGCTTGTTGCATGGACATCTTTGATCGCACAAAAACAAAACAAACATCAAATTGTAGCTTTGTGTCAGTTCTTTTGATTGAACCAGGGAAAAAAATTCCCCACTTTTAGAACTGAGTCTATAGGGCCTCGAAGAGGATTCTAATTTTTGAGTCCTCTTACTTGTACTGCCGATATGTATAAAAAATAGTAATCTTAAAAAGGCATTGTAGCCCAAACAATTTGGAGAATCGATATTTATAAAAACGTTTTGTATGTATGTATATCTTTCTGTGGAGTGTACAATTGTTTTTGAAGCGTCAAGCGTGCTGTCATTTAAAAAGAAGCAGTTTATTTATAGCGATGAAAATCCGTTATATTTTTTAGCTCGGTTGTTTTTTTCTTTTGATTTTTGGAGTTGACAAACTGCAATGTAAATTTTCAGCTAAGCTGTTGACATTCTTATTAACTCCCTGAGGAATTAGCTTCCTTTTCTACTGCATTAAATTATATACTAAACCGGATTAAACATTAATGTGTGCTTATAAAAGATGGCGAATACCTTGAAGATTTGTTGCAGAGTTACAATTGTAAGCCCCTGTTGGACTCAAAGTGGAATTGAGGATCGAAATTAGAGTGATTCTTGTTTATTTCTTTCTCCCCTTCGTACCAGCTGCTTGTAGTACTAAATTTCGAGTTGAACTAAACGCCTACAAGGTTTCATTTATTCTTACATACTAGCAGTTTATATTTATGAGACTTTTCACATATATTTAGTGGATGGTACCTACGTTGAAGGGCTAAACAGAGGGGAATAGAAACAAAGAATGAATGTAGAAGAAAAGAGACAGAAAGAGGGGTGTAGAAAGAGAGAAGAGAAGAGGGGAGACACAGTGAGAAGGAAATACATAAAGAAAAAGAGACATAGTATATATGTACAGGGTTCACAAGTAATCTATGCTGCCATTTATTGGTGCGTTCTCTTGGACAAACACGGGAAGTGAGGCAGCTGATTTTTTTTTAACGCTTGTTCAACCCTGAAACAGAAGGGAAAAGTCAATACACGAATTGGTTGTTCCAAATATTTAAAAAAGGCACAGAGTCTTCCTTGGAATCTGTGCCCGGAGCAACAACAATTGCTCGAACTCTAGGACTCAGTGAGACGTTCGTTCGCAAGGCAAACTTGGTAAACTCTAAAGAAGAATTTAGGCAACAGCAATATGGGCTGAATTTAAAAAGGTTCTTTAATGTTTCCAAGGCAATTTTTATTTCATCTCGGCAGATTTCTGCCTACAAACTTGCCGTATCAGAATCTGATGGACTTTTTTTGTGAAGCGCGATTAAATGACAAAACAACCAAACCCCTGCAACAATACATACGAACTTAACAGTCGACTCAAGAAGGAATTCTAGGATTTACCAATGGACCAAGTGTAAAAGGCCTGCTTGTACTTTCGGCCGCCTAAAGAGACTAAAATTGAGGCTGGATGTTATTTTATTTGATTAAAATAAATTTAAATTTACCAAGTTTTTTACATTTTGTTTTATGTGATAAATGGTTTGAGAAAAAATTGCATTTTAAAAATAATCATTTTTTGATGTCAGAGATAGCTTCTGGACCCTGTAAATAAAACAATCACTTGTGTACATACTTATAATAATTAGATGTTAAGTTGTAAGTGTAAATCCAAATTAAAAGTTAAAAACGAATGAAACCCGTTCTTCTCGGGACTTCATAGAGAGTTTAGTATACAATAATAACAAGATATACACATGAGACTTTTAGTTTAGATGGAGTTCTTAAAATATATTTTTAAAAAACTTAATTAGAAAATACACATGTAATTATCATAAAAAGCTAATAAAAAAGAAGAACTATTATACCTAAAAGGACACTTAAAAAGTATGTATTACAAGCACTTGATTTTAATATGGGGCCCGACAACACAAAAACAAACTAGAAGGATTTTACTGAAAATTAAGTATGGATTACAATTCTATTCTTTTACAAATTATCTATTATTTATATTAACAAAATATTCATATTAACACATTAAATGTATCGCAAACTGCATTCTAAAATGAGCCTAATTGATAGTCAAAATCAAAAAAATAAAGGATTTTATTCAAAAGGGCCCTTCTGAGGGCCAATATAAGTTTTTTTAAAACAAATAAAAGTTGTAAGGTATAATTAAATTGCTTGGGTATCTCAACTGATCCCAGTATTTTTAGTAATAATCCTATAATTGAATGATGTTTGTATATAACTATTGGACTTTTTGGTGATCGTAAATGAATTCTTGGATATGTTAATTCATTTCAGTATTTTAAACACAAAGTCTATAATTGACTCAAATTTGTCTCTTAAATAATAAAATAAAGGAGGGATTAGGATTTGAGATTATTTTTAGTCATTCCACGTCAAGTGTACACACTTTTTTGCAATTTACAGCATACATCATTTCCAATTTTAGGATTTTTGATAGGTTGGTTTTTCTATACGAAATAAGAGTGTGTGTATAATATTAAGTTTCCATGACTCACCAGTGCCGTTATAGGTCTATTCAAAGTTGGGCACAGTGTGTTGGACCAGTGTTGCTCACAAGGGTATAGTTCAGCTTCTGTGGCTCAATTTAAAAAAAAAAGTTAAGATATAAGATGCACAAGAATATAAACTTTAAGGTATATTCAATCATAATCTTATTTTAATCAAATATATAAGTCTGAGGCTCTGCTGTGACCTTTAAAATGCCACCCTTTCCATGCACAACCCCCAATTTAGTTTATATTTTGGTCTAACATGGCTCAGTATATGTTTTTAAACATATTTCAAAAAATGGCATCACTTCCAACGCTCGTTCCATCCGTCTCAGCTTGCTCTGTTCATTTTTACAGATCGTTTTTAGACTTTTATTATGTATATCTAATAATCGTATATTTTATCAGTTTGTTTAATTTGATTCTAAATATCTAATTAGAGAAAATAAATATTATAATTCAGAATAATTTATTGATACAAATTTTGTTGAATTGAATGATTAAAGTATTTAAATTACATTTGAATCAATTTAAGAGTTTAAGAAACATACACTCCTTTTGACCAGTTGATCAGGTCAATGATGTTATAAGCCCAACTGTTTATAGCAGGCTTTAAACTGATGCTGAGAGATAGGCTACTCGGATTATCGTTTGGTCCACTCTCTCCCCTGATCGCCAAGATTTGTTCTACCCATATGATGTTCTCCCTCTGGTCATTTAAGAAACCCCGAGCATGAAGGATAATTTCACTGTGAGCATACTAATCAGAGACTTGAGACAATTAACATTGAAATATGACGTACCTCGGCACTTCTGTCCAACGGTACTTCAGCTTGATATTAACAATATGGATAATACATACGAATTATAAACTACACTATGAATCTCAGATTTCTTAGATTTTCCCCCATCAGTGCATGTTTTGATACCCAGAGTCTTGAAAGTATGTTAGCAGTTGACTATTTTATCCAAACCCCTTGCTTTAACCATTTAGATATAAACTTTGCAATTTGTGTAGCGTCTGATTATTCTTTGTTTGTTGTCTCTGGTATAAAATGGAACAAGTTATTAATCCCAGGCTCACTATCAACACTATGGGGATCTTGCTTGATCCTACCAATAAATGACTGTTCCTTACTCATTTCTTCCACTATCCAATTAGTCAAGTCGATTCTTCCATCAAAGAAAATACAAGAGACTTGCTCCTTCTCTCCACACCTCTTCTCACACTCGTATCTAATCTCTTTCATCGACTTATCCTGCGTTATTATAATCTTATTTTTGTCAATGATTAACGTTAACGTTTAACGTTATATTAAATTAATTTATGACTCTATTATTACATGTGTTAGCTAATAAAAATTCTATGTCAACTATGTTTAAATTCATTTTGGCTATGGATTTATACAATATTTAAAAGTTAACTTAAACTACCAATGGGGCTCAATTATAATTTTCATATCTACACCAAGTATAGCAACATCAAATTGTAACCTTACTTAACTTAATGTTAAGTTCTGATTAAAATTTCTTCATATTTTAACTTTTCGCATGAAGGACAATAAATATACATTCCCTTAATATCTAAAAACTACATATAGAAAGCCAGTACTGTAGAATATAGAAAAAAAACGCATTTATTTCATTTTCAATCTGAAATTGATAGATTACATTACATTTTTGAAATCTACGTAAAAAATATTGCAAAAAACACTACTGGCTTTTGATTTTCAACAAAAAGGACAGTATGACCCAGCTGACATGTATGTACTTGTTTTTTTTAATATGATTATTGCATAGCTATTTCTTAGATCGAGTATCTACGCAGTTCTCAGATACACTTAAAAAAGACTGTACGGAGTAGACACACATACAAACAGATGAACATTGCGTTATTAATATAGATACAATAAAGGAAAATTAAATTACAAGTATATAAATTATGAAATCAAGCTTGATTATGTGCAAAATATTCTTACTTGCTAATGTGCTGACAAGTTCTAATATATTTTATTAATTTTTGTACTTATTCAATTAACCTTTTTTTTTTTTTTACAGACATCCAATGGAGATGATGACATGGTCATCATACCTCGAAACGAATATTGTCGCTCTAATAACATGACGATATTCGTTTGCTCAATCTACGCTTATAAAGGTCTACTCATGGTAAGACAGTAATCCTTATAAATTTTTATCAGTAGACAACATGTTACCATATTGACAAATATAAATATGTGGAGCTGTAGTTTATGTGTTCAATTTCCTTTTATGAATTACATTTATTCAAGCTCTTTGATCCTTTCCCCTAAGAAAGAAATAATGTCCTTATTATATGAAATATTAGTAAATACTCACATGAAATATGTCCTGCCGGTATGTAAAGTAAAATAAACCAAAAAGAAACGTGGTAACCCTGACAATTTGAAGAATTTTTGGGAGAGATCAGCTGAGATGTCTTGACGTTTCATTAAATTACTTGCCTTCAGCTGTGAGATGAAGGAAATAAACACAAATGTCACACTGTATCCAGCAAGGAAATAAAGAGTAGTTACTCCGTTTGGATCCTCAATCTTACTCTGAGTCCCAAAAGGACTTATACCAATAACTCCCACTACACTTTTTTTCAATATAAGTCCTATATATAGACTCGGAGTAAAATTGAGGATGGAGAATGATGTATTGATTGTCTATGTCCTTGTTTCATATCCTTAACAAAATGGATTTATTTTGGAGTTACTAATGTGTGCCCCTGCTGAACTCGGATTAGAATTAAGGATCGACATCGAAATAATTGATTAATAACTCTTCATCAGCTAGTTAGAGTTGATACCCGTCTTTCTTTTGCACGTGCATTAAGAGAGGTGTAAAAAATATGTCCTAGAAAGTGGGAGCTGTTTTTGTTTAGTCGGCAATCTGATCAGGCTTATAAGGGAGAACCGTATAAAAGTTTCGTTAGAGTAGCTACAATCAGCTGTGACAAGAAAGGAGGGGGAGACGGAAATATGCAAAAACATTGGCACGAATGATTCCGGTGTCGATCATCAATTCTACTCCGTGTCCAACAAAGACTTACACATATAGCTCCCGAAAAACCCCTCATTGTTACTCTCCATAACTTATGAGTAACTTTTTGAATACAAAAATATTTTTAAACACTTTGAAAAAAAAAAAAAAATCCGGGCATACAACGTTGGGCCTACATGTTGTTTTTCTTTAAAATGAAAAATAAGGAATATATTCTTATCTACCACTTGAGAACAAACTTTAATGAAATTTATGAAATTCAACAACATCGTTATCAAAGTCAAAATTATGTAATTCAGCAACATGACTTTAAAACAGAAACTTCTGAATCATTTTACATATACAGAATGTTGTTAAAAAAAATCATTTTCAAATGGCTATAAAGGCAAAAAAAAAAAAAAGAAGTCCTTTAAAGATTGAAACTCAACAAACATAACTTTTTCACTAAAATACAACAGAAGATCGAATTAACAGGTGACCCTAGAAATACGAGACCCTAGTACACACGATAAAATAAACATTTTGAGAAAGTTGATCTATATGTGACCTAAAAAGAATATGATGTAAGCTTAAAATGTTATATAACTACTGCTTTAAATATAAAAAGTCTTTAATGATCATGTCATGGGCGAGTTCATTCTTATTACTTTAAAAATAAATTAAAAAATAAGGATTCATGAATGAAAAAAAAAATTGGGTCGGGGGAGAGGAATTCCCAGAAATAAAAAATTATTTTTTCTTGAGTGCTTAAAAGATGTTTTCGCATCCAAAAAGTAGGGCTAAAATTGAATTTGATTTTAATGTCACCTTCTATTATGAGCACAGTCACGAGGTATTACTAGGGATGTAAAAATTGCTCGAAATTTCGTAATCATACATTTAAAAAAAGTATATTTTGGTAATCTGGAAGATATATTTATCCCCAATCTGGAAAAAAGCGTATTATTTCCTATAGTAATCTCTGTAAGCAAATATGTCCTACATCAAAGTAGCAAAAAAATAATATTCTTGTTGATTTACACAGACGAATATTTAGACAATTTACACTAGTTATTACTTAATGAGAGCTCGCTAACACAAAAATACAATTTGTAATGATCCCTTGTCGTATTACAGTCAACTCCAGATCAAAGAAACTGTTATATTTTAGTTCATAAGTTGAATTTATCCGGATTTTTTCATACAAAATTTATTAAAAAACCACAGTTTTTTAATAATCTGTATATATGTATATAATAGTTTTTTTGTTTGATGTCTTTTTTGGGTGCCAACACGGTTGAGCCTAAGAGGATGAAACTTTACTTTGTTGCCTCTTTTAAACTTGGTCATATACGAGGAACAGAGAAAATGTGTTATCATTGATAGTAGTTTTACTTAGGATCTTTAAGTTAATCCAACTCTGAGCTGTGAGGTGTTAGAGATGAGTTAATTGGCATTTTGATAGATATTTGATTTACAAATTACGGTTGTCAAAAAAAAAAAAAAAAAAACTACATGAAAAGGCATTTTTCTAAAAATTTTCACAAAATCCAAAAAATTATGGTGAAAAAAAGAAAATCAGTGAAAATTGCAGTTTTTTTGTTTTTTGTAGGTGCAAAAAATGTATTCCCAATGGAATATTGGTTGATAAATTAAATAAAATTTGTAGAATTTTGTATTAAGATTCGTTTTTATATAAATTTTTAAATTTTATTCATCCATTTTCAGTTTTTAAGAAAAAATACCACAAAAAGAGGGATTGTGGACACTAAATTTAATACTTTAATACGGCTTATATATATTATGTTTTTAATTGTCAGAACCTTCTATTACGTAGTTTTTACAATACTTGCAAAAATTAAAGAGTCATGAAGTTTTATTTTTTCGACATTATTCTTCATAACTTTTTATTTTTGCATGTACAAAAAATCTTAGTAGGTTTGTGCTCTATTTTACAATGCCAATAAACGTCAAAACTAATTTTTTATCAAATTAGTGCAACACAGTTCTTTTGTAATTTTCTTTGCGATTTTTGATTTGGCAATTTCAAAAAAATTAATCAGAGCTGGATTTTTTATGTAGACATATTTTTTCAAGGTTATATAATGGTATGTTATTTAAAGTTTAAACCCCAATTTAAAAAATACAATTCTTATACCGTGTGGTACATTAAAGTCTGAACACTTTGAAATTTAAAGTTCAACATGATATCATTTATTAATTAAGAATAGAATTTCAACAAAATTAACACTATTATAGTTTTTGTGTCTGAACTCTCTCAATGATTAATGTAGCGTCTTTAGCACGAATGAAAGCTCCTAGGCGGCGGAAGGCCTACCACCCTTTGGGGATGTACTCCTCTGTCATAGCATGTGTCAAAAGGGGCCTCTCCGCCCTCAAAAGGATCCTTCTATACTCTTTTTTTGATAGTTCTTTGGGTAGTCTGGGGGGAAACTCCGAGATCCCTTGCACGGGCCTCATGGACTGGAGAAGATTGGCCTGGGATATGTTATTTAACTCCCCCGCGACCAGTTTAGCCTTTTTGACAAAGCTCTTCTTCCACACAAATATTTTCAACTTGCTGATTGCGTAGACGGTGGTCCTGGAGATACCCTATTGCTAGGAGTGCAGGAATGGAAATTTGTTCATCAAGTTTCATGTGTCATTTTTTTAGAATTGTACGTAAGAAACAGAGTTGATGTTTTTTGTTAACTAATTGCTAATGCGTTAATATATCGGTAATTTATGAATTACTTTTAGTCACTCAACCTTAATTAATTATTAAATTAGTAAGTATTCAGATTGCAATGGGCCATCCGGTAATATACATGTTCTTATTATAATGCTCACTCGAACGGGTCTAAAATATTAAGAAGAAATAACATTGATCATTGTTAATAGGATTTCCCACTCCCTACTTGACCCGAGCAACGTCGGGTAACCCTATGCTAGTATCCCAAATAGATAAAATAATTTATGTTTGTGTGTCTACCCACAAGTGCATTCTAGCATCGGTCAGCCCTGTATTCGAACGTATGTTCTCTTGGGATTTTAATGAGTTGAGAAAAATGGACAGTGATCGGGAGACTGTGGTTACGGATATGACTCCCTCTGGATTTAGGGCCATGTTAAGATGGATTGATCTAGATGAGATAGCATTGGTTCTAAATGACGTGTGTTCGCTTCTCTGTTCTGCTGAAAAATATGATTTATCCGATCTCAAGGAAGAGTGAAACGTAATTTGATTTGTTTCATTAAAAAAAATGATTCCCCCTGTCCCAAAGTTTTTTAAGGTATTGGTTGTCGATTCAAAAATGCACAAAAACAACAACAAAAAAACGAATTATTGTACGAACAGAAAAAGGATGAACGTATATTAAATACGAATTACAAAAGGGAGTTAGGAAGAGGATGAACGAGTTAATCGTAGTATGTATCTTTAATCTTCATTATGGTTGAAGAAGGAACAAGGCAAGATTGCAATGGCAATGACAATAAATAAATCCCAGGGTCAAACATTTGAAACAATTACTTTATATTTACCAAAATCAGTACTTTAACATTGTCAATTATGTGTGCCATTTTCAAGAGTGACAAAAACGGGGTGCAGGATTGATTATATTTACATTAAATGGACAAAAACAACAAAAGATGTTGTATACGAGGAGGTTTTACAATAGAAATTTAATTACTATATATTTGTAGCTTATAGTAAATCGTTTTAGCTTAAAATTTCAACATAAATAAGCTATTTTTCACAAGCTATCTTTAAGATAGCATGTTTGTGCTAGTACCTATATAATCTAATGCAATCTCATTTTTACTCTTTAACTATAATATTTAGTTCATATATTCAGTTATTCTTGGTTTTTTTGTTTTATATTTACTATTTTTCGGGGGATCACTCATGTATTGTTTTCTACTCCCCAAAATTGATTTAAGTCTGTTTAAATTAGATTATAACGAGAGAAACAGCATTAACATCCCCTTGAAACATTTTAAAGAAAAAATGCCACTTTTTTTTGTTGCAATAATATATTTTCTTGTAGTTATTTGCAATTTTTAGTTAAAGTTTGGTGAATTGGATTAATTTGTTCCCTTTTAAGTCATTCTTGTACTTTTTCTATTTCCCGTTTTTCAATTTAAGGTATCAGCTGATATCCCATATATAAAACTCTACTTCAATTTTAGTACCAGAAGTTCGTGAAAAGTAATTAACTTTTCATATAAGTTTTTTATCAAAAATTGAATTATGATATTTCAATTGTAATAATCACAAGTTATATATTGTTCATACCCAAATCTAATGTTATTAAAATTAATTTACGTAATTTTAAGTCTATGTCAACTCTATATCAAAAAAAAAAAAAATTCGCCTATTATTTAAATTAAGGTTGAACCTAATTTCATTAACTACGTACAAAAAATATGTTCACTAACGGAGAGTTAAAAAGCAATGTGAAATGAATTTAAAAAGAAACATAGAGAACAAAACTGTTGGTGCCAGCTCTCAATTTCTAACTATAAAACTGGAGAAATCCTCATGAGAATTCTTCATAAATTTCTATGAAGTTGATACCAAAAAAAGGAGGAAGGAAACTTGGCATTATGCGGATATTTTTATTTCCTGTTTCTTCTTTGAGAAGTATTTTATGTACTACAAAATTGGTATCGGAGAGAACGTTGAATGTATGTGTATTTTTATTATATATGATTTTTTTATATCTGGACTTGACTGTATATATATATATATATATATTTGGCCATCTTATTATTTCGATGAAAAATGTTTGCCTATCATTTACAAATGTATAGCTACGCCTTAAATAAAATATTAGAAAGTAATATAATTATACAGTATCGAATAAAATACCATCTTTGATTTTAATATTATGAAATATTTATGTTGTATATATATTTTACAATTTCAATATATAACTAATATGACGATCATAACCCAGGCCCTGAAAAGTACAAGGCATTCCCGTTAAAAAATAGCCTTTTAAAAAATTATTATAATATTATTTTTGTATTCCTCTTATGGAGCAGGCTACTAATTACACATTTCAAGACATTGCTAAGCCTGAACTGTTCCCATCAAGAACCAGTGTATATAAAATTAAAATAGGGCATTGTTTAGAAAATAACAAAATATATTAAAAATGTGCCATCTATGTGTTAAACCAGGACTTTTAGCCCATTTTTTGAACCATATACAACCCAATTTTAACAGAACATAAACCCTATATCTCTGTAAGATTATACGGAAAATTGTGAATAAATTTGGTGTATTTGAATGTCAAATGGAGCCACTAATAAAAATGGCTTATAATTTTAGCATCTATTATAAATAAATGTTTCTGAGATAAAAAGTTGGCAAAATCGATTATCTTTAATAAAATAATGGTACCCAGGCATATCAGGGACAACGTTCCAATAAGCATACATAAATACATTCAGGGGTTTAAGATAATAATTTCATCAAGAAACAGGCGAAGTAATACTGAGGGACTTTTTTCATTTTAGGACTAAATAACTGATACTTACAGGGTCAATACGCAAAACTTTGAATCTCGTTTTCTCGTCATTATGAGGAAGTTTTGCGATTTTTTTAATATTCCGTCGTTGGTATTTCGTGCATTGGGGAAAAAAAATATTAATCATTTCACTCATCTTCATCGTGAGTGAGTAAGAAGCAAAAAGTAAGCGGGTGTTTGATCTCATTGGTGCTGAAATTAGTGTGGAAAAGATTATGAACAATGTAAACTCCTCTAGGAGCCTTGTTTACCTTCATCTATATGGTTTTCTTCCCGTCCTGACCTTAACCCCGTAGACTGTAGCCTTTAGGAGAAGAAAGTCTGCGATCCCTCTCATCCAAATTTAGATTCGCTCCAAACTGCCATCGTGACAACGTGGTGCGCCATAATTTTCAAGAGCTGCTAATCTTTTCACCGGTGTGTATAAACTTTTATCGCTAGTGGAGGAGGAAATATGGAATATTTTTTAATGTTCCTTGAAATGGATAGATAGAGCTGCACTGATTAAGTATAGTATGACTTTTACTCCATCTAACCTAGGAATATTTTGGTGAAATCCATATACATAAAGTATATTTTTTCCCTCTGAATCACCTGGGCGCGAACGTACACACACTGAGTTTACTGGAATAACTTCTCCCGAGCGCCTTGTCCATGAGCCTCGGTCATTATAGAGAAATTATAGCTAAATATAGTTTTAATATACCCCAAATCGATTTTGAGTTGTTGTGTTTAGTCATGCTACTGCAAGTTTCGGGCACCTACTCTTTATATACAATTCATTAAATCAAACATTGAATACATACATATGAAATAAATGTTTTTGAAGTATTTTTGGCTCATTAGCACAAAAGCAACTACAATGATTTTTCTTAAATTTTGTGTGGATTATATATGTATTTAAGGACAAATTATTCTCAATTCCTATTACAAATTATTTTTTTTACCTCTTGATTGTGTCGCAATTACAATCTTTAAGTATTTAAAATTGATCGTCACAATAAAATAATGACGGATTTTATATGAGAGGCCAAAATAAGTTCTCAAATTAAATACCGATTCTAGAGCATAGAATTCTTTGGATGTCAACACATCTCAGTAGTTTGAATTCAAAGCCTACATTATTGGGATAAATATGTCTTTGATATGTTGGACTGTATGTAGGGATATATAGGGATTTTTGTAACCTTTGATTTGTGTTTTAAGATTGTATTAATGTTGATGCACTACATTTATGGTTTGCAAATGATGCACTATAATCATCAGTAGTAAAAAAGGACGACTCCGAAGTACTCCATTTTTTTGCAAATGATTTAACTTTACTACAATAACAATATTATAGGTTCAAAGTCCCCTTTTTATCCCATTCATATCATAAACAGGATAGGATCCCTAATTAACAACCAATTCGATTTTAATTTAAAAAAAAAAGGATTTCTCCGAAACTAATAATCTGATTTGAATAAAAACCAAATGAAAGGTCAAATAAAATATTTGTTATTATTTGATCTAATTGCATTTGGCGTCAATAACGGTCTTGACTCGACCTCAGAACCTCTGCTTTTGATTTGTGTTGCAAGATGATCTGTTAGGGGTTGCTCAACTGCACCCCACAGAAAGAAGCCCATGGAGTTGGTGCCAAGTGGGTTTGGAGGCCAAACACGGGGTCAAACAAAGTTAAGAAAATAATTCGATGAATTATGTTCCTTGTAGTGTGGCATGGAACAGAGTAGATATCACCTCAAGATTCTACCAGTTCCATTCTGACTTTCCAAAAAAAGGACCTGTCCAGGTTTAAGAAGTTAGCAAGCTAAAACATTGTCTTGTCCAGCGACAACCACAACAAGGGCATTCTGCCTTCTCCACTATTGTGGAATAAATACATTGTTGATCGATGTAATTTTTTTTAAATTGATGCTATACTCTACTGACTATCCCCAAAAACAACAAACAACGCTCTACCTATCCATGTGCAGCTCTCACCGTGATCTGTACAAAACCAAAACCCCATACTCCATAGTCTGTTGTAATCAGTAATCATGAGGGGCTTAACAAGTTTGGAGATCAGGAATCGATGAAGTTTCCCTTGTACAAAGCTTGAGTTGTTATAGCCTTACGCATCAGGATCTGAGTGTTGCTGCCAAAAGTAACTCCCTTTAAGAAAAGTTACCATACAATCAGGTCTTATCAGCCTTTTTATCAGCTCCTGGCGCTCCTTGCTCCCCACTCTTAGCCACACCGATGAATAAGTTTTCATTTTTAATCTTGGTATGTCCTGGAGAGGATATCACCGCTAATAATGACCCTCCTGACCTACATACAGCTTCAATGTGTGCTTTACAGCGTGATGGGCGCTAATAAAATATGTTTTATCTTGCTTTTTGCCTCCATTGTCATTTTTTATTGACTTATTGCAATTTATAATACAGCGATTGAAAGCAAATAGCGTTCGACACTTTTATATTTATAACTCAATATCAATTGTAATGCCATTATGGAGCTGTAATTGGCGCAGTACGATTAGCATACGGACATGGTACAATTACGAAATTCAATAAAGTGGGGGATCGTGGGCTCCTAAAAAACCATACCGCACACTATCAAAGATAAATATAAAGAAAATAAGAAAGTCTTTATTTCCGGGGATCCCGCTGGAGCACAATTTCACGAAACATGAGAAAACTAATCGTATAGGTATATAATATATAGTTATAAGAAAAGAGATAAATTGTATCAATGTATAATTTACACCCTCATCAAAACTTATAAGAATAAAGTGTACGGAAGAGTGAAAACACAGCATTTTAATCCAAAAAGAAAATATTTACATATAAATTGCATCATGTACACGTTCTTACCTTTTAACAACCCATGAAATGTTGAGTAGAACTGTTCTTTTACATACGTGGCTTATTAACACAAATGCAAGGTTGAATGATTTTTCTTCAAATTGAGTGCGAATTACATTTGGATTCGTCAACGAATTATTGTTAATTTCCATTAACAAATAGTTCTCATATCCTTTGGATATGCCTCCAATTGCCCTCTTAAAGTGGGCAAAATTGATCCTCAGAATACAATGTTTACATATTTTATTTGAAACGACCATATTGGGGCGAATATAAGTTCCTTAAATCAACTTAGGTTTCTAAGGTATACTTTAAACTCATGGGTATATTATCTCATCACGGGAATTTATATAGTAATTAGCCACAAGGAGATCTCTGAGGCCACCAGCATGTCCGTCAGCACCATTGGCAGGATCAAGAGGAGGTTGGACAAGGGGGAAGGCCTGAAAGACAAGCTTCGAAGTAGGAGACCTGTCTTAAGGACCACCAAGGCCACTAAGAAGAAGATCAGGGCCCAGATCAACATAAACCCTCTTCTTAGTATCAGAGCAATTGCCAAGAAGAACAACATGGGTAAGACTACTGCTGCCAACATTGTCAAGGACATTGGGGGCAAGTCTTTGGTCCGCATCACCCGTCCCATGTTGTCCATGGCCAATATGGAGGCCAGATACATCCGATTCAAGCAGATTTTGAACAACATGAAAATCAATGGGGACAGAATTCTCATTTTTCCTGATGAGAAAACTTTTACAGTGGATCCAGTCTTCAACCGCAAAAATGATCGCTACATTAGTCTTAATGGTTATGTGGGATCTGAGAAATATGTGTCCATAACCAAGCACCCAGCCAGAATCATGATTGTTGGAGTTGTTGGCTCAGATGGTAAAGCCATGCCTCCAGTCTTCTTCTGAGAGGGCTACAGGCTCACCTCGGAGGACTACATCAAGGTGCTCAAGACCAAGGTGGTTCCATGGTTCAGGAAGGAGTATCCTGGCAAGAGGGTGTGTTTCCAGCAGGATGGGGCACCCGCACACACAGCCAAGAACACCCAGAAGTGGTTGAAGGAGAATGTGGAATTCTTGCCTAAGGACTTCTGGCCCCCCTCCTCCCCTGACCTGAACCCCTTGGATTTCAGTATCTGGGCGCACATTGAGAGGTAGGCTTGCAAAGAACGCCACAGCAGTACCAAAGCTCTCAAGGCCAGTATCACCAAGGCCTGGGCCAAGATGGACCCCACCTACATCAAGAACACCTGCTCCTCCTTCCGTCCCCGTGTTGTGGCTGTTATGGAAGCTAAATGCCAAATTGTTAAAAACATATTATAGATTATAACCCAGCAATGAGTTTTTATAAAAAACATTTCTCTGGATCTCTACTTTTAGTCCTTGTAGATCTTAATGAAGTTGGAAGTTAGAAATCAGTCAGGACTTTCCGGACACCCGGTATATAGCAACTAATTATCAGAAATTACACACTTAAAGTAGCTAAAATTAATCGTCACAATTTAAGAACAACGGATTTTATTTAAAAGAGGTCATATCGGAGCCGATGAAAGTATCTTAAATTTAATAAAGGTTTAAAACTATAATTAATATTCTTTGATATCTTAATTTATCCCAAAAATTTGAATAAAAGCCCTAAATTGGCTCAAATATGTCTATAAAATACTATACTTTATGTATAAGTTAAGTAAATAAGCATAAATTGGAGTTGTCTACTTTTCTTTATTTTAAGATTGTTTTTATGTTGATAAACCATACCCTTATATACGAAAATATTATGTATAGAGCATTGTGACTGACATCTCGGTCTGCATCATAAATAAAACCGTATGTGTGTAACTCAAGAGTTGTATAATTGTTGAAACTCGTAAATCAATTTTCAATTAATCTAGAAGAAGCATCATTGAATCGTTTTCAAAATCAAGTCAAAACTTGAGAACAAAGACAGAATCAATGAATGAATCAATTCAATAATAGTGAAATTAGATTTATTTTGGATCGACTGGGGATAAAAAAATTTAGAAAATTAGAGATACACATCCGTTGCTGAATACAGACTTAATTTAGTCAGCCAAAACAGGAGCATTGTTAAAGTTTCATGGTTATAATTTGCAAAATTCTTATAAAATAAATATCATGTAAACGCTTAATAGATGATAAGAAGTAACCAGAAATGTATAAAAAATGACCAACCCGAATGTAAAAGTAAAATAAACATTGTAATTTATACAATTTGAAGAATCTTTGGGAAAAGTGTAGTTTAGTTTCAAAACGTTGTATTAGATCAGCTGGAAATAGGCGTGAGAGAAAGGAAATAAACACAAATCCTACTCCAAATATTCGCAAGAATTACTAAGATGTCAATTTTAGTAATTGCTCTCCGAGTCTAATAAGAACAATTATGTACTTACAACTAATGATTCAAATCGGTAGAATTTCTTAGCTTCCCGTTTTGTTTTCTTTAAGTTGGTAGACTGAAGAGTGTTTTTTTTTTTTTTTTAAAGCCAATAAAGACTTAAGCATTCTTAAATGTCAGCTCCATTTTGACTTTCAAATACCCAGGAACAATTCATCATTTGTAACAGTGATATGTATCTTAATTAGTGTTACAAATCCGCTATGAAATGGATAGAATTGTACAGTTAATTTTGTTTTGATTGATTAGGGACGAGAAAAGTGAAATGATTCGGGAAAACCATTGATTTTTGAAAATTTAATGATGATGTATTGCTTGCTCTATTGAAATATTACCATATAACGATGTAATAGTATATTTGTAATAAAAGTATTATATGTGAGAAAACTAGGCAATATACATATGTAGTAGACGTCATGCCTGATTTTTCCCCCGGCTTTAAAGAAGAAAGATAATATATTTTTGCCACTATCCCTAGAACCGCGCCCAGAACTTATTATTTTCCTTTTGCAAGTCAGTGACTATTACGCCGATGGTACTCTTGATCAAAGATCACAATTTTCTTATCTGAAGTTTTTTTGCACCTCTTAAAGTCTTCTGGCCTTGAAAGATTCAGTTAAAGAGTAGTGGGGAATCCTTGTGTATGAAAAAAAAATCCCATATCATCCTTCACATCCCTCCTGATGGTTCCGTCAGCCACAGAGAACTCATTGGAGAGGTGATTCATGGATGTCGTTGGGTCTTTATGATCTTCTTCTTTAGACTGTCCTGAAACTCAGAATCCCTCTTTAAATTGAATTATACACTTCCTTCTTTTCTTAAGATGTTTAATGAAGGATTTCCAGTGGAATTTCCGTAGGGATAAAGCCCCTAGAAGCTCCGGGAAAGCAGGATCCCGGAATTAAGGTAGATAACCCCTAATATACAATATCTATATAGCAATACATAGACATTAATGCAGGTTTTGTAATTCTACACAGAATGTTATTATAAAATTTATATTTCTTGTTTTTTGTTTCTCTTGGTTTTAGAAAGCCATAGTTTCTTTTTGATATAAAATATTATTTTCTTCTCTTCCTCTTGTTTGCTTGCTTTTGTGGTGATAGAATACTATACAACCATACCCACATATCTATAGTCTATAACAACAATGGTACTTAGATATATAATCCACCTACCTAGCAAATCAATTTGATACTTCTTGCAACAAAAGTGAAGAGGCACAAACCTTCCTATGCTGAAGACATTACACCTCTTCAATTATAAATCTTTCATGAAGCATAGTTGAACTAATATTCATCTCATTTTTTATGCTATAAACTAATTTCAGCGTAATTAGAAAAGTTATATTTACTTATTATATAATTAAAGAATATTTTAGTAATATCAACTGATAGAGCAATAACACTAAAAATTCTTGGTTACCAAAGTTCTTCATCAGATCAAGGACAACTGAGATGGTTCCCTAAAGAAAACGTCTGTCTACGGTTCCAGACGCAGGAATGCGTTACGAAACGATTGTCCCTTGCGCCAAAGGGGGTCATCACCAATATTTTAAAGGAAAAGGACATGTAAAAAGAGCCTAGAGAAGAAGCATGTAAGACACGACTCCAAAAACTCAAAAATGATAAAATGACCACTTGGTAAATTTTTAGCTTCTCTAATATAACCTCACCAGACTGCAACCCTATGGGCATATGAAAAAATAGTGGGCTTACATGTCGGCGGAGTATGTGAAGAAAACCTGAAAGATGTTCAGACCTAGGATTGATCGCTAAAAAATATCAATGTACAGGCGGGCGTTCTAAATGTAGCAGCAATCACTATTTACGACTTCATAGTATAATATATAAGTAGAAGATTCATTTTTAACAACGAGCGTGTGTAGTTTATGCTTCATCACATCCTATTTTTTTTTTTTTTTTGTTTCCTCCCAAACTGTTATTATTTCATTCTCGAGGCGAGAACATTAAGTATTGAGTAACTAAACGTGAACTAGAATGAAGATTTGTTGGGAAGTTATTTTCTATGTATGCATTGCTTGTCTGTTCGTTGATGTCTAATCACTTAAATGTCAATGCATAAACATTGAACGTACCCTCAGAATATTTTTATAATAATTTCATATCCAAAAATGGGAGATTTGGAAAATTTATATTACAGACCAGATTTTATTTACGTATATTGTTATGTTTTGGTACAAAAAGGCCAAATCAGGATATAAATAGACATTTACCATGTCAACGCACACTTTATTTTTATTCTAGGGGGGTTAAATACTGTAAAAGACATGGCATAAACAGTACAAATAAAGAATAATTCATACATAAAGCTATGTTTATTACGAGCTCTTTTTGGCAGAAAAGAGAAAGTATTTTTAAAGAAAAGTGCATTACTAATAAAGGAATATATATTATTATGGCAATGTCTGTCTGGATGTTGTCGTTAAACTTATATTTGAGATATGATTACCTGATTTATGAAATAACAATGTACGAACGACTGTGTATGGCAAGTCATATTTTTTCAAAAAAAAAAATCCAAGGGAGTTGTTGTATATCCCTTGCAAATCGTGAACAAACTTTCCACAGCTCAACATTATCAGGATTATCAAAAAGGACATGTTGTAAGACTTTATAAATATATATTTATTAATGTTCAATGTTCTTTTAATTGGTTAGTTAGAGTTGATCTGATTCAGTATAAATAAAGATTATTTATATTATTATACAAATATAATAGTAATCAAGTAGTAGTCAATGTTGGGGTTAGCGTTCTCCCTTATGGGGATGGGAAGGTTGTTAAAGTAATTTATAACATCCAAGACCTTAAAAGCCGCTAGAATTGCTTGTGGCTTTAAGGTAGAACTACCTTGCTAAGCCCTCTTCCTCAGGAAGAAACGACAGGAAATGCAGAGCAAAGAATAGTCCAAGTAGCTACTGACAACGAATTCGTTCAACTTTAGCTTTTGCTCCTCTGAGAGATGCCTCAAGCTAGCTTTTCTCCAACAAACCACACATACCTTGCCACAATATGCCTTGTCTCTTCTTGTAGGCAACTTGTTGCTAAGTACTTATGCACATTGATTTAAAAAAAATAATTTATCGGGAGCGTGTTAGATATTTATATTACTTAATAAAACCAATTAAATATCAAAGTGGCCATCCTTGGGCACAACTATTGCCTCAATCCTTGTCCCGAACGCCTAGCGATCTTATTCACGTAATTCTCCTACATGTCAGTCCATTCCTTCTACACAACACCAGCCATCCTCTTGACAGCGACGAAGATCTCGTAGCCATAAGTGTTAAAGTAAGGCGAGGACGGAGGCTGCATTGTACAGGGATAGAAATTATCAAGTTGTTGTAACAACATTTTTGGTCTTGTTAGCTCAAGACTTCCTCCTTCCTTTTGTTGTCCTTTAGCTTTTTAATATGTGTAATGAGACCTTTACAGAGGGAATGATGTGGCACAACTATTTACTGCGTCAAGAAACACTGACACCCGATTTCTTTCGGCCTGCATCTCAGTTCTCCTTGGGTGTCATGAAGAAATGTGTTCATCAATTATTGTTTGTTTTTAATATTTTACACATTGATACTACGGAAAAAAATCGGTAAATTATTTAGTAAGCTAATTATACCTTTCCAAAGTTTCATTTACGTTTTGAGGGATACACCGTATACGTAAGATGCTACAAAGTTAATAGAAATATTGGTTAAACAGAAGTGCTTTAGTTTCCTCGTTTTCAATTTTTTTCAATTTTATTTAAAATACTGTTTAAATTAGTGCTATTGCAAATCTACATTGATAATTAAAGTTTTTTTGCAGGTGAAACTCTTATTCTTCAGTGCAAGTTTAATATTTTGGAATTGAGTGACTACTTGAGTTATGAAATAACAACTTTGCAACGAGGGTGTATACCTTTTGTTAATCACGCCCCATTTAAAAGGAAAAGAACTGGGGAGTAGATACATTCATTCTGTCAAAAAGTACTGGGAGTTTGTTTTTTTAAATTTCCCGCACTGAAGGGATCTAAAAACATTTTTTACATAGTTCGGCAGCACTGTATTTCATTATTATGCCAAGTTTGAGCTGATCAGTAGACCAGTTTGCTTGCAACAGCTGAAAAAGTCAGTCTGCTCCACTATTGCTTAACATTTTTACAACGAACGAAATTACTGAAGAAAAAAAATCGTCATTCCAGCATACGGGAGTTATCACATTGCCTTAGCATATCTCACGAGTCATTTCGTACTATTGTAACTGAAAATTTGGACATGAGGTGCATCGTTGCACGACTTGTTCCAAAAGAACTGACTTTTCTGCAAAAAAAGTACCGTCAGCAAATTTCTTCGGATATGCTTGATCATGCAAATTCTGACCCAACGTACAAAGAAACCACATCATAACTAGTAATGAGACGTGAGTATACGAGTATGACATAAAACAAGCCAACAATCTCATGAATGGAGGAAGAAAACATTTATTGTAAAAATCGTGGAGTACTTGATAAGTAAACTGACTTATACAGCTGTAGGTAGTAAATTGGGCTAATGATCCCCCTCAAACTTGGAATCATAATGAAAAATAGTGCTTCGACAAACAAAACAAAAGTTTTCAAATCTCTTATGTATATGTGAGCAAATTAAGTTAAGAATTCCCGGTACTTTTTTAACAGAATATTTTTATAAATAAGTAAATTTTGTTTGTCTGTATGTTGTCAACTGTTAACTCTGAGCAATGTTGGGTACTCCCACGAGTACTCTATATATGGAACACGCATTATTTTATTCACTTCATTTTTTTAACCATCTAAAGGCTATTTTAAGGAAAATAATAGTTATGACTTGAATTAAAGGCTGGTATTTATTCGTTAGTACACTTTTTGGTATTTTATGTCCTTCAGTCCTTGAAATATGTCCTTAATACTTTTGTTCTTTTGTATTTCTATTGATATATATCATAAATCTATTAAGAGGATAAAAAATAACCCTTTTTTCATAATAATGCAATATACTATTGATATATTTTATTTTTATAGAGTTATATAATTTATTCTATTAATAAGAATAAGGACCAACAATTAAGACATAACTCTAGCACAATCCTCAGTCTTCAATAATGCCACTGTCCTGGTTTGCTGTTCTTGCTTATCAATAAGGACTTACACAACTCTAGTTATCCCCATATCAAAACTTTTGCATGGGGTCCAATACAAAAGTCCGAATTGGAATTTCGATGCTTTATCGATTAATAATATGATACAATCCGTGACAGGAAGTTACGTCCTGTGCAGTTTCGCCCTTGGAAGTTCTGCTCTGGGAATTTTCGTCTCTATAATTGTTATTTCTTATTATAATGAATTCGAACTGTTTGATTTGTTCTATTTGAAAAAGTATTCAAATTGAATTAAATGCACTCATTTTACAGTACTGAATGCAAAAATGCATTATAAATGACTTTAATTGGGGGAGAAAAATTTTAAATCTTAAATTATATGTGTGGAAGATACATTTTGCTATAAGATATGTATGAGGGCGAAAACTTCTGCAGGGCGAAACTTCCCAGGGCGGAACTGCCCGTGGTGTAACATCCTAGAACCGACACAATCATGTAATTATTACATCTTCTTAGAGGAATTATTGTAAAACTGTTGCTAGGACATAAGTAGGAATAACTCTTATATCGATCCTCAATTCTATTCTAAGTGACACATATATCTAGTAATGCTTTTTTGAGCATGTTAAAAATAACAAATATCAACATGGTAACCCTGACAGTTTGTATAATATTTAGAAGGAGAAAACTTAGCTTTCATTTCTTATGTTTAATTAGATCAGCTACAATCAGCTGGGATTAGGGTGAGTAAGAAAAGGAAATAAGCAATCGCAAAGGGCTATAATTACTCCAATGGTGCTCTTCAATTCTACTGTAAATCCAACAAGGATTTGCAATTATAACTAGGTCTCCGTCCTGCTAGTAGCAGAAACCCCCCTTTAAAGTGCTATTACTGGATCGAGAGAAGCATTTGGAACTGTAACATGTCCAGAAAGTCACGTTGATCGACCTTCACACCTTCGGGAATGAAGATCAAGGGATTTTTCATCCTGCAGGTAACACCCTCCCAGAACATCACCGAGTCCAGCTTTTGGGGCCTGAACACATTGTGCTCGGTTCTATGGAATGTTCTGAATACTCCAACCAAGCACCCCGTCGTTTTGGTTGTTGAAAGCCAACTCTACAATGAAGATCTTCCCGTTAGTCCAAATGATTTAAACGTGCGTACAAGAATTTAGGAATATCAGAAACACCTTCACCCGAGTCAGACTCTTAAACATTGTGGCCTTGCTGATAAACTCTCTCTTTTGTAGACGATACATCTTCATGTTCAGGTCCTCTTTGACCCCCCTACTTAAGGTTTCTCTAGACATATCAGCCTCATGAGTCATCTTTCTCTAGGAGTACTTCTTTTTTGCGTTTGATCAGCGACCTTGTTGCATCGATCAACATTGGTGTCCTCATGGACCTTGGGCGACCACTCCTGGGTCTGTCATCGACACTCCCAGTCTCCTTGTGCCACTTGAATGTGTAGTGAACCAATAATTTTGACACATAAAGGTATTTTAGAGCCTTTGTAATGACACTACAGCTCTTCCTTTCCAAGTGAAGCGAAATGATGACTCGCTTTGGGTTGATGAATGCATCTTAAAAGTCTTAAGAACACTTTTTGCATAAAAATTTACATGAAACAAATGGAATTAAAAATATGCGTTTGTTTATGTGACGACCAGAATAAACTTTTTTCGATATATTTTTTGACATTGAATGGTTTAACTTTAAGACACATTTTGAAATGCTGAAATACAATTTTAGAAAAGAAATGAAAAACATTTTTGAAACACATATTATCAGGTATTATAATAAGATTTACACACTAAGATTCATAATTATAATTATTGATAAAAATCAGACTAAATATATACATAAAAAAACATAAATACAGAATGATGTTAAAAATACCAACAAAATCATTTTATTCGGAAAAATTTATACAAGCTTAATTAGTTTATATTCCCTATCTCCTAGAATCTGATAATATTTCTCTATCATGAAGATTTTATACATCATTAATGTTAAGCGTAACCCACTTTCCATCATGTTATTCTTAACCCTAACCAAATGATTTATGAAGTGTGTCCCATTTATATTTCTACCCTAGTAAATCCCTAAATACCCTCGATTTTCCTACGTTATTTCCAAAATGCAATTTTGTGAAAAAGTATTGAAGTCCATATGTTTTTCATTTCCTTCTTATTCTTTTACAACTATAGAACAATAATTTTTAGGCACGCCCATTATCTTATCCTCAGTCGGAAAGACGATGGGTTCTGTTGCTTCCCATGTATCAACAACCATCATTGTGATAGTGTTGTATCTCATTGTGTCTTTGATGTTTTTGTTCACCTGATTCTATCTAGGTTTAAGTATTAAATATCTCAGATAGGTTGCTTGTTGGTGTTGAAGCTTTTACATAAAGAACTCTCTCATTTCTTTAGAAACAATATTCATAATGAAATTCTTTACGTCTTGTCCTGAAGCTACTAGACCACCATACTCTTTGAATTTTTGAACAAGATATGAACGAAATCGTTGGATATTTTCTTCTTCTTGATGTTCTTTCTTCCCTTTTGTCTTTCTATCATCAAATAGATTCATAATTGTCATGGCACATTTTTCAATTACTTTTGATGTATTGGAGGTAAATATGAGGTCATCTATAATTTAATCTTACCAAGTTCAAAGCTTTATTACAATTTTGGAAGATATTTGTATTGTACACACTAATTTGAGTTTTCAAAAGAATTAAGAAATGACATTGTAATGTTGCATGTCAAAATGGCGATAGTCCTAATGGAATCTTTCTGCATGCACGGTCAACATGATTGTTTAGTTATACCTTCTCTAAGAGCTCTTTGAAATATGGAAACACGTCATGTACAACTTTAAAGTCATAACCAAGTCGAGTAAATCGTTGTTTTTTTTGTCAAAGCTGAACGAAATATGAACTCTTTTCTCTTCTAAAATGTCCTCAAAGTCATCATACAATGATACTCTTTTCAAATTTTGGAATTTGAATATACTAATGCCACTTTTATAATAAGAATTTGGCGAAATAATGGACAAAGTATAACGATAGTTTTTGCTAGATTATTAATTAAAATCAAATTTAAGTATTTGAAAATCTGTCTTAAAGCATTTCACCTATAAAAATCAACTATATAAAGTTTTTTTTAGATTACGTATATACTTAATATATATGCAACGTAGAGATAATACTGTCTTACGAGTAGAAAAAGGAACACCGGTGCATAAAATGGGCTTGCTCACCTTGAATATTAGGTCAATGCAAGTTTTCTTGTCGTAATATGTCTATTTAAAAAAATAGTAGTACAAAAACCCAGACTAAATTAAATTAAAATTATGTCTTATACCCCCCACTTTTAATTACAAAATGGAAAATGAAAACACTGTTTAGGTATCAACTACATCTAGTATTTGGCTCTGCCAATGTCATACTTTTTACATCATTACAAAGACCTCAATCCAGGATTGTTAATTCCACAAAAACATTATTTAAAAAAATATTTCGCCGAATTACACAACTTTTTGAGGCATGAAAAACTCTAGAAACTATTTGTAAACCTTTTGTTAGTTACTTTTAAAGAATTCATCATCATTTCCAGATATGTATGTATGGATTGTTTTTATTTTTTATCATGGCTTTCTTCCTCCTTCAGAGCTTTCTATCATATCATCATCATTAAACAGACATCTTTTACATCTTCTTCAAAATATAAATAACACAATTTTGTATTTTATTTAATTTAGTATGCAGACTGTTTTTCCTATATAAAATTACATATATAAATATGTCTTTATAAGCCTACTTATTATGCAAATAGCACTACTTAAAACTGTTGCCCAAAAAATAAAAAAGTGTTTTTAGAACTAAAAAAATGTATTCATATATATTATATAGATTTTCATAGGTGGGCACAAGGGTTTCATAAATGGAAAGTAACAGGGTTCTCGAGATTTTACACCTACGGAAATCCGGCATTTAGTTATGATATACTATTATCTTCAATTAGTAATATATGTATCTATATTAATATTGGTTTTTTGGCTGTTTAATTGTATAGAAGGACTCATTTTTTTTTCAAGGAGCTCGCGTAGCTATAGCTCAGTGCCTCATTTTGAAAAGGGGAAGTACAATCGTTAATGAAAACCTATGGGAAGGATTCAGTGGCTTCAAAAGGCAGCCATGGAGAAGGATTGGGCTGACATGTGGGATGAATACGTGAAGAAGACCTGTAAGGCCTCTTTAATCTAGGATCAAGGGCATGGAGGAGGCCAAGTGTTGCTAATATGGAATTGAATTTTGACTTTTTGTTTTTTTATTGATTCTAAGTTAGGCATTGATATGACCGAAACAACAAATAAGAAAGAGTAAATGATAAAATTCATCTAAAATAAGCAACTGCCTAATAATAATATGATGCAAATAGAATAACAATGGCTCTTCTTACCGAGCTACCTAACAAAAAATTGTCGTTTGGTCCATAGGCATCCCTGTTATGACCATTTTTTGCATCAATGTCCCACAGGATCGAACATAAGGGCGGTTATTATGGTTTTTGAAATGTTTAAAGGCGGTTAGCTTAGTTGGTTATTGTAATGGAGATATGGTGACATTACCATTGAAGCTGAAGAAACAGTGGATTGTTGTGGTATCATATTTCGCGGATATAATGTTAGAATGCGCCTTTCCGTTGCTTGAAAAATTGAAACACAAGTGTATAAAAGAGGGCACACCCATTTTGATATATATGGATACTAATGCACATAGCACACTATGGGGTACTGAAACTACAAATAAGAGAACCTTTCGTTGCATATGTTCAATTCAAGTACTGCACTCATCTATCGAAGAGATTAAATTGAACATTTGCAACGAGGGAAAGAGTTTACATTTGTAGGAAGAAAAGGTTCTTCGATTGTAATATCTTTGTCAACGACTATATGTTTCTCAATGTCTCTTAGTAGGGTGTTTCTGAAAAACAATCAATGTCTCACAAAAAATATTTAATGTTTAAACTTGAAATTGAAACAGAGCCCATGTTATGCAGGAATCTTAGGTCAATCAAATGGCAAGAGTATCATAACAGGTTGCGTCCACTGAAAAAGGTTGCTATAACTGGATTGGAAAACAAAATACATGCAAAGGTAATAAAACTTCTAGCTACCGAAATAACGAGTTTACTCGTCAAAGGTATAAATGAATTGGCACTACTGCGTCCAAAAAATATAAACGAGTTACACCATGGTGGACAGAATGACTCACAAGATTTAGAAAGAAAATTAAGAGAGCTGAGCGCAGAGTAAGAAACCCCCAAAAGATAGAGTTGACTATTATAAATGTAAAACAGAATATAGGAGGGTTATCAAACTGGAGAGACGAAGGCATTGTAGGGAGAGGTGCACGGAGTTGGATTCTTTCATAGCAATAAAGTGACAAAATGGTCATAATTGACCAAGTAAGGGGATGTAAAGCAATAAAGATGGGGGAATTTCGGCAAGGGATGGCTTAAATGATTTAGTGTGAGGGCATGTTGGTGACTCAATTACACATGGGTCAGACGAAACATATGAAGAAGGATGTCGGAATGTATTGCTTGAAAACGTTAACGCAAAATGGGCGAATGACATGACTATTTCTCTGATTCATGTGGTAGAAGCCTATAGACCAATCACACTAACTAATACAATCTTTAAAGGAATTGAGAGAGTAATTTATTAACATATTGAGCCCCTGAAGTTGAATGTTTCTATGATAAATCAATTCAGATTTCGAAAAGGAAAGTACACAGAATCTGCGATAGGAAAAGTGGAAGATAAGGCTGAAAGTGCGGTACTTCGTTAAAAAAAAAACCCATAATAGTGTTGTTTTGACATAGAAGGAGATTTTGATAATCTTCCATTTTAAGATATAGAAGAAGGTTTTTTTAACTTTGGCATTGATAATTGTACAAGCAAATGGTACAAGTACTTTTTAAGAAATAGAAGGGTTGAATGTTCTCAACAAGGATGTAAAGTCTAATTTACTCCAACAAAAGGATGTCTACAAGGAGGAATTTCATCCCAATTTGTGTGGAACTGTGCTATTCAGCATATAATTCTACCCAAACCTGGACCAATATTGACAGTTGGGTTTGCAGATGATATGGGCGTGATAAAAGCTGGAATAGATAAGTCAACTATGGGTCCTATCATACAAAAACTGGTGAATGAAATGAACAGATCTGTCGAAGAAATTGGTCTCAAGTTTAGTGAACATAAAACGAAAGTAATGTTATGTACTTGGTCTCACAAAGTGAATATGTACCAATATTGCATATGAACAGAACAATTATAGAATGGGGAATCCAGTACAAGTATCTTGCTTTAGTTATCGATAAAAGATTTAAATGGAAATTGCATTTGGATTACATCGAATTGTCATCAAAAATTGATGACAAAGTTGGATATGACTGGTGTATAACTTATGAAGATACCTGTATTATGGAAGTCTGTGGCAACTTAAAATAGTACAATACTGTTTTTCAAGCCGAACTGGAGGGTATTTTAAAGGCAATACGTGCTCTCAATAGTATTTTTTAATGTTCCTTTAATTGGTTTGATAGAGTTAAGTTGATTAAGTATAAGTAAACATTTTAGTATGACAATCACTCCATCTAACCTAGGAATATTTTGGTGAAATCCAAATACATAAAGTATATTTCTTTCTCTATGAATCACCTGGACGCGAACGTACACACCTCAAAGAATAGTATGGAAAAGTTTGTTCAAATGCCTATCAAAATTTCCCCGGGCATTTCGGCTGCTGTTAGTTCTATAGCTAAAAGTGAAGGCTTCTTCACAGGTTAACAAGTTAGGGTGATAGAAGAAATAAAGTGCTTGAAAAGGAATGTGACAATTACATGGATAAAGGTCACTAGGATTTTACAGGAATTGAATATGCAAATGTGCTTGCCAAGAATAGTGGAACTATTCCAGAAGAATCGGAAGTGGAAGCTCCCAAAAGTACAGGTTTGTCCGAGATAAATAATTACATAAGGAAAACATGGAAATGGGAATGGATAGAAGACACAACGTGCTGACAAACAAAATTCTTTTTAGAGGTGCCTACTTCGGAATGGAAGCTTTTTAAAAACAGGAGAGCATCTATAAACATTATACTTGGCTTCATTACAGGGCATAATCCTTTAAAGAAGCATCTAAATGGTGGAAGATGCATCATGCAGATTGTGTGGAGATACAACTGAGACTCCAATTCATTTATGGGTAGAGTGTGATGCCTTGTAGAGTATAAGGAGGGAAATATGGAAGACTCGGCCTTTTAAAAAAAAATTACACCATATTAAAGCCATTAAGATTTTTTTTTTTTTATTTTAATGACGTTTTTTAAATCAGTGTTGTTATTTTTGTAGAAAGTTTTAGGGCCCTGTTTTGGTCTTATAAATTTTTGTTGTAAAAGATATGATTTTAGTAGATGAAAATATATCCAAGTCTTAGGGGTATATGTTACACAGGTTGCTGCATTTAATTGGGGTTTCCGTGGAAAGGGGAGGTGGTTATCCCGTCTACATACCCTTAAGGCGCGTAATTGTAAAAAGAAATTTATAAATAATATGATTTTTATTTTAAAAAACACCTATATCTTATGATGTGTCCTCGGTTTGCTTGTGTGTTAGTTTATAAGCAGAATTATGCAAAAAGTTACAGCTTGAATTTGGTAAATTTTTGTATGAAGATTATATTTTCTTTTATTGTTCACTTAATTAGTCAGACGGAGTTGCACTGATTAATTATAAGTCAACATTATACTACTACAATTACTCCACATGACGGAGGAATTATGTTTAAAGTCCATTTACATAAAAGCATATTTCCTAATGTAGAAACGACCGAGTATTGCACCAACGCACAATAAGTTGAATAAAATAATTTCTCTCTAGTGCATTATCCATTATTGAGCTACGTAGTTCCATCATTTTATATGTTAAAAAATTGAAATACATTACTCAAACTATAATAAACACTTGCTAAAGCACAAAAACTCCAACTAAAATTTAATTGAGTTATGTATCTCAATTAGATCAAAAATTACGAAAATAAAAAACAAACTGATGCATAAACATAACCTCCATTTAACTTCGTTGGCAGATGTAATTAAATTATAATAGGTCACAAAAAAAATTGAAATACATTGTATAAATTGCTATAACTTGTAATTTATGAGGAAAATGATGTTAGAGAGAGGTTGACACTCTACTGAGAGCCCATACTAGTGTATTGTGTCTTCTGCAAATATACATAGTGCGTTAACAAATCGCAAACAGATCTTTAAAGCCAAATTTTGATTAATAAAAGTTTTAAAGAACAAACATTCTAAAGTACTGAGTTTCAGCTTTGAAATAATATTTATTTTATCATATTATACAACAACAACTGTTTGAAATGGAAACATCGACAACCATTATCTTGATTTTGTGAGATAATACCTTACGAAAAGACACTTATTTATGATGTGAATAAGAAGATTCAAAGATAGGGAAAATCTGGAGTGGAAGCCGGGAGAGGAAGGCGGAACAAAGTGAGGACTGATGAGTTTTTGGAACAATTGGGAAAAACTATTGAGGACAGTCTAAAATACAAAAACTATCGGAGAGTTGAGTGTCTTGGAGGCTACAGTATGTAGAGCAGCGGGGGACCTTGCTTTGACCTCATAGAAAGTCAGCTACTTACTCATTCACTCAAAATCAGCAGACTTCGATGTGTGGAAAACGAGTTAGTAATTGACAATCCAACTCTGACCCCAATCATCCCCTAACTGTGCTCTCTACTAGATTATAGAATATTAACCTATGTGGAAGCAAAGCCTGTGCTAACCCCTACTCTCAACGACTTTAAAGCTGATATTGAAGAGCAGTGGGCTGCTATGCCATATGATTATATTGTGAGGGTCTGCAACCCTTGCATCACCAGTTTTTTTCTACCATTCGCGGATGCATGCTGTAGAATGAAATACTTCAATCTCACTTTATCATTATTATTTCCACGGTATACCGTTCAACGACAACTTCCAGGGAAATGAGAGGTATTATAATAACGTAGAAGATAAGCAAATTTTATACTTTCTTTTTTTTCTTTTATGCATCAAAAAAGAAAAAATGTATGTAGTTAGTTCATTAAGTTCATCTGAGGAGTTGGAGGTGAGAGGGAGATAACTAAAGTTATTGATGCATTTTTGAAGCATGAATTTTAAGTAGTTTCATAAATAAAATAATTTTATATAGGATTAAAATTGAATATTTTACATACCAGTCAAACAACTTTTATGATTTTGATTACAGAAACTTTTTAATAACTTGTAGAGATTAGACTTTTCCATTTAGAGTTTTATAAAATATGTCCTGTCAGTATGTAAAAATAAAAGAAACCAAAAAGGAACGTGGTAATCCTGACAATTTGAATAATTTTTTGGAGAGATTAGCTTGGATGTCTTGACGTTTCATTAAATTACCTGCAATCAGCTGTGAGATAAAGGAAATAAACACAAATGTCACACAGTATACAGCAAAGAGATACAGAGTAATGACTGTGTTTGGATCCCCAATCCTACTCTGAGTCCAAAAATGACTTTCATTAAATAACTCCCCCAACAAAAAATTTAATGAAAGTCTTGGTTGGACTCGAAGTAGAATTGAGGATCGAGATGGAGTAATTATTGTCTTTCTCCTTGCTTGATACGCTTAACATTGTGGATTTATTTCAGAGTTAAAAGTGTAATGCCCTGCTGAACTCGGAGTAAAATTAAGGATGGACATCGAAATAATTCATGAATAACTCCACATTATTAGCATTAATGTTACTCCCCTTCGTTCTTTAGCGCATGCATTCACATGGGCGTATAAAATGTGGCTTTGAAAGTGGGAGCTTCATTTTTTATGGCATCTGATCAGACTTTTATATTTTCGAAAGCTGATATCATCATTATTAAATTCTTGAAAAGGAAACGTAAAAGTATAAAGTAATAACTAGTGATTTTATAGTGCAAGTCCTTGTTGCACTAGGAGTAGAATTGAGGATCGACATCGGAGTATATGTCCTAGTTATATACGAATTGGGATTTGTGTATATATTTTCTCTCTCTCACGCTTCCTCACAGCAAGTTCAAAGAATCCTCATGATATTTGAGGTGCTCTCCTAATAAAAAAAAATCCTTCCAATTGACAAGATTACTATGTTCATCTTCAGTTGTTGCTTTGTTTTTAGAAATTAACATGTCAATTTAATGAATGTTTGAAAAAGAGCGGCTTAGCTGTGATAACGTTTTATTTAGATAGGCCACAAACAGATTTAGTTAGAAGGGACACAAAAATATCTAATTATAAAAGTCCAGTGTAGAATGGACACGTAAAAAAAAGAAACCGAAAATCAAGATGGTAACCCTGACAATTTGAGGAATGTTCTTGAAGAGAGAAAGAACCATGCTCATGACGTTTCATTAGATCAGCTACAATCACCTGTGACAAGGAAGGAAGGAGAAAATGATCTAAACAAGGACATTTGCTAAAATTACTCATATGTCGATCACCAATTCTATTCTGAGTCCAACAAGGACTTACAATTATATCTCTGCTACAAATCTTTTATGAGTAGACACGGATGTTCAATCAGGTTATGATTATAATTGAATCTATTTAGGAAAGGATGTCCAGTACTCAGGATTTAAATATTAATGACAACTGCAAAGGAAAAAAAAATTCATTCTTCAGACTACCAATTCCCAAAAAAAAAACCCAGGCCAGCTACAAAATACACCTGTGTTTCATCACTGTACATAGCCCACTCTCTATCAATATAGCAAGGGCATTCCTTCTCTCAGTCCTAAAAGGACTTGCACCTATAATTCCTACAACAAACCAATTAGAATCCAATCCAAGAGATGATTTGAGGGCCCTCCAGAACGTAGGGTTTGATTTTTCCTTAAAATATCGAACTACTACGAGCACTCTCCCTTTTGGTAGTATTTAGGCATGGTCTATCAAAGAAAGGATTTGCTTCTTCTGTAAGAACAATATAGAGACGTCCAACTATTTTTTATTTAAATGAAAACAATGAATAACATATGGGACCATTAAACCCGGGAAATGGTTTCAAAATTCAAATTGATTTTGTAGACCAAAAGATTTATGTTTCATTTATTTATGGGTCAGAAACAATAAAAATAAAATAAATTTTATTGAAACCAAAATAGAGCATATTTTATATAAATTAAGAAGTACGAGAACGCATATATTTAATATGATTGAAGTTTGTGTTGAATAGGCGTTGTATAATGTTGAAAAATGGTTGTTGTGCTGTTGTACAAAAAAAAATATTTACAGAGCTTATTTAAAAAAATACAGAAAATATTTAAAAAAAGTGTGTCATAATTAAAATTCACATCCAGTAGCTAAATTGTTTTGTACAAAAAACCTATATTTAATAAAATAATATTTTTCTAATATCTGCTACTCAAAGTTAATTAATGCAAAATACAGCACAAACTAAAAGTATCCTAATTAGAAAGTTAAAGGAGTGAGTGAAAGCAAAAATCAATCATTTAAAAATAATTTAGGATTAGCTATACTATTACCGGGTGTAAACTAAAATATAAACAGTTTGCATGTTATTCTTGAATGCTATAGAAGTACATAACATTTGTATCAACATTATTATTTTGAACAAAATTATCTCCATTACGGTCTGTTGTATTTTTAAATACGTTACCATTCGCTATTACTCTGGCAATGATCCTCTTATGGAAAGAGACGCAGGTATGAGGAATTAAGTTCGTATCAATTTTTATCGAGACCTAGTCAACATGGATTCCATACTTTTATGACTTTCTCTACATGCTTAACATACGGCCAGAAAGAAATATCAAACGGGTTTGCATTTGTGCTATAAGGTCGCCATATTGACTTCTTCCAGTAATTGATATTGTTGGCCTAGTATCTTTGACGCAATGGAAGGAATCATGTTAAGAAAAGAGGCGCAGGACTTACAGATGGAGTCCTGATTTTATTAAATCCAGGCCTAGTTAGGAGCTGTCTTTACTGACAGCATACTTCTACGACTTTCTTTACGTATCTTCATTTTAACATGTAGCCAGAATGAATAATCTAGTAAATTATCATCTTGGTTATTGATTGACTTTTACGAGTTATTGATATCGTTAACCAAGTTGACCAAAATGATTATAAATTTTGGCTTAATTTTGCTTTTTCATCCATGAAAGTTACCATCATAATTTTTTTAAGAAAGCACAAATTGTATAAAAAATGAAGTTTTCTCGTTTTTCTCTTTAAAATTCTAAAATATTTTGATGCTGTCTCTATTTCAAATAATCTTTGTAACATGTTAGATCAAAATCAAAAATGTTCACGAACAGCTGAAACGTTTGTAGTGTTCAATTTTATTTTCCACCCGGTAGGTCTAAGAAAATCCTTTAAACCACATTCTAAGGCTTTTTCCTTGTTTTTTAAAATATTGTTTCTCGATATTCTGAAAGTTGAAGTGTATCATCATCTATTCTAATTCATTTGACAACAGATGAACAATATTGAAAACATATTGTTGGTTTCATTTTGGTTAATACACTTTCAAATGCAAGTTTGTTATTATATTTATGTAACATTTTTAGATTTTTATTAAGATAAATATGTTTCTTTGGGTTTTTATTTAAACAATGCATTATATATTATATATAATAGCAAATAAGTAAATAACAACATTGTTTATACATTTAATCTAGAAATAATTATTAATAGAACCAACCATTAAACATGAACTAGGTGATACCGATGTAGTTCGACTTTGACTTGTCAAATGTAAACACGGTTCACGTTATTGAGTTAGCAATTGCTTTTCCACAAATTGCATTTAAATGCAACTCTATAAAATGTTACAGCTGTCACTGCACGACACGACATTGGCAACAGTTTAGAAATATCAAATGATTTTTTATCCAATGCCCAAGTATTTATAATATTTATATTAGAGCTTTCTTATCAGTAATATAGATTGGAGAAATTCACTCTCGAAAGACCTGTATTGGATAAAAGTAATGTTTAATAAAAAGTTTACAGAGTGGGGACCTAAAACTTGCAGTAACATTTAATTACAATTTTATCCCCATTATTTTTATTTCAAAGGTTTTATTGGAAAATCAAAGGACAGCGTAAACAAAAATAAATAAGTTTTGTTTTTATCCTATATTTCTAAGTATAAAGATGTCGGAATAGCAACAAAGAAAGCAACGCAGGTGCGATCTCCTCCTCGCTGGTGTCAGAGCCGAAAAGGCTACAAAGATTGTTGACATCTCCATCGCTAGACTGCCTACAACATCAAGAAGTCCATTAGAGTCCCATACAAGAAGGAAGAACCGAAAGTTCGATGTCAGCCTGATATCTCTTCCCTGGACATTACAAACCTTTTACTTTTAATTTTACGTATAGCTTTAGAATAGTTTAATAAGGGAACCTACAAGGGGATAAACAGTATCGTTGAATATCATCCCACAGTCATTACATGGCCTCGAGTATAAAATACAATTGGGATAAATCTGCAATCGGGCTGTATTTATTTTCCGTCATTAATTCATATTAACGTTGATTAGATTCTGGTTTTTCAGTTTTCTGGGCAACACATTTGTTTTCTATGTACAGCGAGTGTCCATTGTTTAACAACTAACTTTAAGTGCTTGTGATAACTGCGCATATGGAGGTAAGAAGTTGTTGGTTGTTTTGGCGACTAGATAAAGATATTTGGCGTCAGATTAAAAATGGAATTGATAAACAAAGTATTTATTGCATAATTGTAGAAATTCAGAGTATCCTTTTAGCAATCCGCTCCTCTAGAGAGAATTTTGGAATTGCAAACTTTTTCAGACTGGACAAGTCCTTTGTGTAGAGAGTCAGAAAGAAACTAGTAGAGTCTGGAGGTTATTTTGAATCATCAGCAATGTGTGCTGATCACAAGATGAGGTTAGACTACCAGAGCTTTTTTTTAAACTTTTTAATAGTTGGAAGTTTTCGGAGCGACACACCAACAGATGTTTCTGCAAAACAAATTCCAAAAATATGTCCAGGCTCAAGAAGAAGAGATCCGAGACAGATTATAGTACATCGTTCTTACTTCAAATTTCAATAATAATAGTATGTTCTTCCAAAATAGATTTATTTCCGACAGAAAAACTTCTTAGTCACATTTTCCCCTACAAAAAAAATAATGTAAATGGATTTTTTAATAAATTAATTACCTTCAATAAAGGAATGATATTTTTCTTCTGTATATAATGCTTATAAACTAAGAACAGGGGTCCACAATAAAAGTTATAAATTTCTTCATTATAAGTTATTGTATCACGGATAATTGATAAAAAACTTATGTTGAAAAGGAATAAGATACATATATTTTGTTGCTTAAGCCAAACTTCTTACGAAGAGAAATTAATTCTAGATCGGTCCAAACAAAAAAATCTTTATGGATGAGTCTCGTTTAAATTATATAGATTAATTGCTGATAACGTTTGATGTGTTTCAAAATTGTAAAATAGACCTACAATAATGTCATATGAAGTTACTGGGTGATCCATTGAAATCTCAACACTTACCAATTCAATCATTAATGAAGGTTGAGTGATTAAAATTAATTCATATTTTGATATATAAAGCATAAAAAATTAATTAAATACGACACACCTGGCCTCTCTAGCTTACTTACGAGTCGAGGAAATGACTGTTGTAACCGAATTTAGGCTTTATTCAACTTATCTACAATCTATAATGATTTCATAATAATAACAATATGTATAAAGAAACATAATTAATCAAAATATGTACAAACTCTTTTTCATAACATAGTCCACAGATGTTTATGGTTCTTTAAGGGAACAAAACGGAACAATTACAATATTTATCACATTCACACCCCCTCCCCCTTAATATCTTACTTAAACTGGATATCTTCGATCTCTTTTGTATCTTCGCAACACCTGTACATACGTTTACTCAGATTGCGTACTAAGGGGTTGCCCTTCTATTTTTTCTATTTTTTTTTATTTCCTTCCTGAGATCCTGCAATACATTTGTATTTGTATTTCATTAATTCGTTCTTGTAATTTTTCTGCAGAACCATGAGAAAGATTTATTGTGCTCTGTTCGTGTAGAGCCAACTCTTTTAATTGGACTGTTTTTGTATCCCCTTCAGAAAGACATACAACAACATAATCTGGGGTTGATGAGAACCAAAGGTTCGTACTTGCTTAGGCGCACATATCATATACGGAACTGTTGAGCCGTTTGCTGTCTTTTGATAAGAAAACATTCTTCCATATGGTGTAGCATTGATTGTAGTGTTTAATAAATAATGTTTTGAATGGAGAGCATCTGGTAATACTAAATACTGACAACTTTTACTAAATTCTCTCGTCTTCAACATAAGGGAAACGCTTTTCCAAAAGATAACCTTCTCTCTTTCAACTTGACGGTTTCCTTGGGAATGATAAGACGTTGTTCTACTCATTGTGATTCCTTTTTCTAGGAAAAATTGTTTTTACTCTTTGGATATGAACGATATTTTTTGGTCACTGTAAATGTAGGGCGGTTCTCTAGCTTGCGTACAAGTTGAGAAAATGCCACTAGAACGTGATCGACGAATTTCCATACACCCATCCCAATTAGTCTCCAGGACCACCGTTTACGCCGTTAGCAAGTCCAAAACGTTTGAGAGGAAGAAGGAATTTGTCAAAAAGCCCAAAATGGACCAGGAGGAGTTAAATAAAACAGCCCAGGCTAATTTTCTCAAGTCCATGAGGGTCCATGCAAGAGATCTCAGGGTTTCATAGCAGACTGTACAGAGAGATATATTTAAGTGGGTGGAAAGAGGCTTGCAAGGGTGGAGAGGCTAACTTTGATACTGTTGCAAGACTCTTTTGAATGAGTTTTTGAGCTCTTTTGAACTCTTTTTTGACAGTTTTGCCCCCCCCCCCCTTACATCCCTGATGTCAACTTCTTGACTATACTTTTTGAGTACATGTTGAAGGTAAGGCCTGCAATGTCCGAAATCCAAACAGAAACTACATCCTCAGCGGGTGTCAGGCCTTCCTCCACTGCCTGAAAACCATCATTGGGACTAAGGGTGGCCTCATTAATGATAAAGAGAGCTTAGACACATGTCTATTTATAATATTAATTTTGTTGAAATTATGTTGTTCATTAATAAATTATATCTTGTTGAACTTTATAATTCAAAGTATTCAGATTTGATATGTGTTTCATAAATCATAGTTGTACGACTTATAAATCAGACGGAGGAGGTAAATTTGGTCGACAGTCTAAACCACACAAACATCGGTCTACGGTTTGAAGTCAAGGTCAAGACCAAGGAAATATCGGTCACAATCTGTATAGAAAGCATAACCGAAAAAAAATCGATCTCGGAGTGAGTCTTAACACTACTTATTTATAAGGATCCGGCCAATATTGATTTTGTATGACTAATATGGAATGGAAGGCCAAAACATGTAAATTACCCACAGATTTTTTTTCATAAAAAAATGCTTTCCAAAAACAAAGTGTAAATATTTGCATATTATAGTTTTCAACTTTTAACAAATGTCCCTGTCAAAATAAACAAGTAATGTAATTTAAAAAAATTCTTATTTGTGGAAAAAAAATGCTTCAAAAATTTAATATATCATAGCATCATCGTCACTCCTACAAACAAGAAACACTTTAAATCACAAAACCTTCTCATTTTGACAAGAGATAAACTGTTGAGGTTTGAAAATAATAATATACAAAGTTTCGTGTAATAAATTGTTTATATGTATACAGTTTACACCCATGATAAATATGTAGGGCTGGGTAATCGGGTGAGTGCGAGGAGATGGTGGGAGTGAAATATGTATATGGTAATATTTTTTAATTTTTTTAATCAGCTGCCTAGTATGTTCTGATTTTGGAGGAAAGAATGTAAAGTGTTTTTTCTCTAAAAATGACATTTTTCGAATTTCAAAAAATACTAGATTTTATTACATATTGCAATAACAATATTATTTAATTAGATTGCACAAAGGTAGGCATCAAACTATAAATTCAATATATGAGTGAGATGATACCACAACAATGATTTAGCAAATAAAAAACCAAAAAGAACAGAAGGAATAACAGTTTTTTCTTTTCCAATCTCAAAACTGTCATTTATCCATACTTTTTGCTCAGCATTAAGGCATGTTTCACTACCCTTCTGTCTTCTTTTTTTATATTCATCGTGGGATAACACAAACCTATACAACGTATTCTGTTATCATCTGTCAATTTCCTATGTTTATTTTCTCTTAATCAGTGTTTTAGAACATAGATTGATTGAATTAGTATTAGTTATTTTACTGGAAGAATTGGTAAACTATCAACTCATTGTCGGTCTTTATTATGTTTATTTTAGGAGGAAAGGTTGTGCAATACAATTAAGCTATCAACGATATAGATAAATTAGAAGAATGCATAAAAAAAGTGTGTCAAAAATTGTCAAATTTTATGAGTTTTAAGTAATTCTGCTATTTGAAGATTTTGATTTTTTCTCGGCTAGTACACATTTTAAGAAATCTGTCAGTCACAAATGTAAAAGATTAAAACGCTGTATTTTTACCTCCTCTAACAAAGTTTTATGCATTTCTTTGTTCGTTTTATTATTAGACACACGGGTTACAGATCGATTGGGGTCTAACTTGGTATCAAGATTATATATGGTTACAGTAAGACGATATTTAATTTTGAGAGGTAAGATGATATGAAAAAATTGCATAATCGATTATAACTTTTGAACAAATGGAGAAAGTGACCTAATTTTATTATAGGTAGAGGCTTTTCACTCTGTCGAGTCCCCTCGCTAGAATACCGATGTATTACATCGAACTATACCCAGGTTTTTAGTTTCTTAACAATTAATTTATTTTTCTCCAAATTTATAACATTTAAAAAGTAAATACAAAACATTACATTGATTGCTAGAGTGAAAAAGATACATTTGGAATTAAAGGGATTAATAAACTGTCAAACAGGACTGCCCTGGCCATATCTAAATTTTCAAGGATTAAAATTGTGGATACGCAAACTATGTCAAATACTTTTTTTTGTGAACAGTGATAAAGTCCTTATAAAATATTATAAATTTTATATTTAAAAAGTTTTATAAAATAGATAAGAATATTTTTTTTAAATTATCAATCTTTTTTTACAAAAAAGAGAAAGAAATTAGATCTAATGTTCATTGGTTGTTAGACAAATATCCCCTGTAGTTGGATCCTTCTTGAGTTCTTAGATATTATTGGACCAAGCTTTTATTGATTACCTGCTCAATAAAATTGAAAACAAATCAATATCTCGGGGCTTCTACAAAAAAATATTCTTTCGTAAATGAAAGCTGTATTATTGTTGCTTTGGGCTAAAAACAATTGAAAAACAAAGGTGTTTTTCTTTTTGTGTTATTTTTTAAACCCAATGATTGTTTTTAATCAATAAATTGGATTTTTTCAAGATTGGATATCAAACTATAAATGGGCACTCGGTAGAGTTCAAACCTCACCTATGGTAATTTTGTCTCAATTGAATTTTTTCCTGCATTTTTATTAAAAACTACATAAGGACACTAATTTGAGCTATATATCTCAAGTTGTTCCAAAATAATGGTCCATTATGTATTTCTAACGTTTTATGCTACGTTGACCTCTCAAAAATTAATGGTCACTTACTGTGACCAAATATTATCTTCCTACTAAGTTAAATCAAATTCGATTACTAACTTTGGCCGTAATTCTGGTGTAAACAGAAAAAAGAAACTAACAAACAAACAGAGATTATCTAATCCACGAACAATATTTGCCAATCAAAGAAATGGCTTTAATATTGACAGAGGATGTCGACAAAGTTACCCAATTTATCATAGTTTGTTTATTATAGCACTTGATCCAATGGTCGGATAAATAAACTCCTCCAATCATATTGAAGGAATTTACTAATGGGGTTTTGAGTAATCCACAATATATGAAACTTATGACCCGAAAAGGGTTATAGTAGAAGAATATTCCATGCCATAAACAGTAAAAGACACCCTGGAACATTTGTTCGGCTAATGTATGTGTACTGAAGAGATAAGGAGTCGAGTGTCAGATGTATTGTATGGGAGCTAAATTAAAAGTAAATCATTTTATTTTTATCTATATTCGCCCCCCCCCCCCATAAAGTGAATATTAATTTTATCATAATAAATATAGCGTCCATGCCTTATAAATTTAGAAGCTCGATTTTGTTGTTAAAATTTGTGATATGTATTAAATTTAGGATTTAATAACCTTTATTCAAGTTTGCTATTAGATGTAACTGATAATTTCAGTAGAACAGGACTAGGGATATCATTGAGAAAAAAAAATCAATTGTTTTTATATTATTAATGGTTGGAATATTTTGACATATTTGTTTATTAAATATTTGAATTTATATATCTTTTAAATAAAAATGGTCTATGACACGTTAAGTTTTACTCAAGTTTGAACTTATGATTTTAAAAAAACTAACATTTTTTTAATAGTGTCCTTTAACTTAAAAGTTTAGGAACATATAATCTTGTTTTTATAGATAAAAATTTTTAATTATATATTCTTTTTTATATAAAAATAATAATAATTTTGTGTTTAAATTTGGCTTTAAACGAAAAAATATCAATAATAACATTATTGACAAACTTTGATCGATTACTGATTATGACTTTTACACAGCCATAATCGACTAACAAATGCATTGGTCAGGTCTCAATATATATTTATAAATACTGAAAAGAAATTAGTTACTTTTGAGTAAGATTAAAGGCTAAATTTAACATGGTTATAATTATCTAATTTAGGTCAAATTTGCACCGTTTTTTGAATAAATTTATTACATTTTTAATAGATTAAAGTCCCTACTGGGAAAAAACTGGGACAATCAATTTTCAAAAGATTCTATTAGGTATGATTATTTACCTACAAAATCATTCGATATATACAAGAGTAAATGATTATCACTTGGTGCAAGATCCAGACTATAAAGTGGACGCATAAGAACCTCCCAAACAAGTTCTCATAGATTTTTGACGAGTCACTTAAATGTATGTGTGAGGATCGTTCAGACAGCTATCCACATTTACCTTCCTAGTATCCAGAGCTAACCAATTCTGGAAGATTAATTCTTACATACAATAACATTTATAACTATAGAGGTGATAATTAAAATGAACAAAGAATTTGAAAGTGTCAAATTTTCCAACCTATTATTTTGACGCTGGATGACGAAAAGTCAAAAGAAATCTTACTAAAAAAAAGAGGAGAGCAGCAAAAGGTGCGTAGCTAGCTTTCAACATTAAGGGGAGGGGCTTAGCCCCAAAAGTTATCAAAAGCGTTAATTATATTACTCATATGAATAGTTTTATTTTAAATATATACTAACATAGGGTGCATGCGTTTCAGGACCGAACAGAGGGGAATAAAAATAAAGAATGAAGGTTGAATAAAATAAACAGATAGAAGGAAAAGGAGATTGAAGTATTTTAAAAAACATGCTCGTAATGAACTAGGAGCCCCATAAAAATATCATATGACATGTCAGGCTAATCAGTTCAACGATTTTTGATTCCATGTGTAATAACAATGAAAATATACTATTAAATGTATAAGATATATGTTTTTTTTTTTTGAAGAAGGCCTTAAATTTTATAGACTGTTTTGATGAAACACTCTAATATATACATATATTTATCAATGTGTAGTTTTGGTCTGAAAATCCTAAACCAGTCTGAGAGCGTTTTGATTTTTAATCAAAAGAGTTATATATCTCCTTTTCTTCTAAAATGATTGTCAATTATACATTTTTTAAATTTTATGTTACCTTGACCTTTGATCTTGACCTCTCAACCTTTAATGGCTTCTTACTGTGACTATATATAATCCTTGTATCACATTTGACCCTAACTTTTACTCTAGTTCCGGTGGCTAAGAATCAAAATAAAAAAAATTGTTGGCGGAGGTAAAAACAGAAAAAGCCCCTCCACTTTCTATGACATATTCTAGACATCTCTCATTATAATATACTGGGTAACAGTATATCTATTCTGCCTCATTGGCATGCTCTCTTAGGCAAATGTAAATACATTTGCAGCTGATTTATTTTCCTTAGAATTTGCACCGGGAACGACAACATAACAACCTCTCGAACCAAAGTGAAGCCTAGGATCGATATTGTTGCCGATGCAACTATTGCTTACATGTGGAAGCAACTCCTTACTCAACCTAAAAAAAAAGTCCCAAGATAATTTTGACAAATTCATCGGACTTTGGGCAACCAAACTAGCGGGATTTGAATTGGATTTTTTGTGTGTGTGAGTGGGAACGACCAACTAAATGAACCCCATTTAAACCACAGACGAACTTATCAGTAGATCAATAAGAAATTTCATGATTTGTCAAGGGTTCAAGTGCAAAGGCCTGTGCGCGCTTTCAGCCTCGTATAGAGACTTTAATTGAGGCTGGAGATGATTTTATTGAATAAATTAATCAGAATCTATAAAACTTTCATAATCTGGTTTTATTTATTTAATTTGACAATTGGTTTGAGAGAAAATTGCATTGGGGAAAAAATCCTTTTCGCAGCACTACGCACCCTGTTTATCGATAATAATATACACGCCCGATTTATGTATACAGACTAAAATTCATTAATCATTAGATGTTAAATAAATTGGTCTTTATTATTTAGTAATAAGGATATGAATATGCACATATTTTTAAGCGTGCAAAGGTTCAATTGTTCACCAGTCTCAAATTTGAGAAAAATCATTCTAGTTTGCTTTTTTATCGACATGGCACAAATGCACTTCTTCAATGTTGTCTATAAATTATGCAATATGCACTTAGAAGGATATGAATAAGAGATTAATCTTTTTTACCTTCAAAAGTAAGTAAATTGAATAGGATCTCATCCATTAACGAAGGCGCTCAAACATCTTATAAATACACTATGCGTCAATTCATTTTGGGCCTCAATGTATGTGACCCGTCGACACAAATGGAAAATAGAATGATTTATCCCAAAATTGGGTATGGTGTACGAGTACATTTGTATTCTTTAACAAAGTATCGTCAAGTTTTAACAACACACTATTGTTATTTACCCGTTGTGTGATTTGCAATTTTCACTTTTAAAGTAGCCGAATTGTCACATTGAAAAGAAATTTTTGCATAAAACTTTTTATTATTAAAATGTATAGCAATGATGTAATGACGACATTTGATTTCAGGGCGACTCAAGAAGACGCAGATTTCATCTTTGAGCTCCATATTTATATACATGTAATGTACTGTTTAAATAAAAGCCTCAGATGGCTTAAACTAAAAAAAAAAAAGTAGTTAAAACGAGAGAGACAGAGTCTAACTTCCTTTTTGTTTTTATAATTTATGTTGCCTTATGATTCACTCTGTTTTTTGACAGCTATTCAAAAATGATGAATGAAAATTAATATAAAGATGAAGAATATATATTTATAATAAATACTCGCACTGATATTTGAAACTCTTGATTTTGACACTATTCCAAAACCATTTATAAAAACAATAAGAGAAACTATTGAAGAAAGCAAAATATAAATAAGTAAATATTATGTGTTATTTGAATAAGGTAACTAATAGTCTCGTGATTCTATCCCAGACCAGAGTTTATTTCAGTTCTGACATACAAGCCCCTCCCTCTAAAATGCAACACTTATTTAAATGGTGTGCCATTGTTATTTATTATTTAAATGTTTAACCCGGAAAACTTATTTTAAAAAATTGTCGAAAAAGAGACTCAAAGCAAAAATAAACAGTTTTACCGTTTTACTGTGTACCGGGTGACTGTGAGAGATACATCAAAAGGTTCCACAAGGTCCACCTCAAGACCAAAGAGGCCAAAAAAATTGATTGAAGCAGTTAAAAGCACCATTGAAGGCAAAAGAGGCAACTTGACTGTCAATAGCCTTTCTTGTGAATTTGGCGGCAGGCAGACCTCCATCCGCCGCATGATTTAAATCTTAATGCCTACAAAGGAGCTCGTGGTCGGGGTTTTGATAAGCACTTGGCGTTGAAGATAAGGATAAATTATGGAAATATACTACAAAGTCTAATTTAAAAAAAAAAATTACAACCATTTTCAAATTGTCCTTATAACTAAAGTTATCTTTATTCAAAGTTGCAAATATTTCTTTTATTCCGACGCTCTTAGCTTCAAGATGAACTTTTATTCAGTAAGTTTAGAAGTATCTTATTTGATAGCTGAAAGTCTGAACTTGAATTTAAAAAGAAAAGAATCTCCAAAAATGCTCAACATTTCAAGGATAAAACTCATTTTTGAATTGATCTCATAAGAAAAGTTTATATATTTACGTTCCATGGCTAGGCAGAGACGAAGAGAGAGAAAAAAAGAGGCGGTCCAGAACATTCAGTGTAATTTGTGCAAAAATGAACTTAAAAAGTGTTAAATGAAATCCCTCTTGAGAGTAAGATCCCAAATTCTGGATGAATATTCATCAATCGAGAAAAGTACATGTGTGGAATCCCTGGTATCAAAATACTTGCTGAACTGCTCCTTATCATTTGAGGACTCCCTTGAATGTCCGTCTCTTGTAATCCCTCCATAAACACAAAATGACTCTTGCAAGACCTGTAGTGAGTGAAGGATTCCAAGAGACGTACATTTAAGAGAGTTTTCGGAGCAAATCCTCACAAATCCTAATGGACAGGGAAAATCAAACAATTTCAAAAAAAGGTGTCAAATTTCTTTAACATTTGACTTTGAAATATATTTTCATAAATTATCCCTATTTTCAACACCTTAAACATTTGCTAATAATATCAACAAAAAAAAATTGCAATTTTCGAAAGCTATGAGGCTAACAGAGGAGAAATAAGGGTATATTTTGAATCATGAGATTAAATTCCACTAAGTTGAGCATATGCTTTCCAAGTGTTTTAAAACAAAAGAAATTTTCTTGGGTAGTGTAATTATTGCTATAATTATGAATTGATGAGATGATTATTTGCTGAGCAATTAGAAAGTTAAAAATAAAAGAAAATCCATACAAAGCTTCTTCCTTCTTTCCTATTCTTTTTTTCCAACTATAAATTGGTGTTTCTTTCCTTCATTTTTTAAATATGTATGGAAATACTTTATCAATCATCACCAGAAGATTTTTTCTTCTTGCTTTTCTTTACCATACTTTTTCATTTCTTAGAGCAAACAACAATTGATTATGATAAATGTTGGAGTTTTGGCTGCTGTTATAAAAGTTATAACTAGACAAATGATAAGTTAACACATCCTTAGGTATTTCTTACAACTACTGAATAATAATAAGGTCTGGGAATACTGGGTAAATAGCAGTGAGGATAAACAAGTTTGTAAAAATTGTAAAAAAATCTTTCTGAGCAGACATCTTACGAAGGGGTTATCAATTGCTTATCTGCAGGCTAGCACATAGATGAAAATATTATTGTAAAAAAGAAACCGAAATTAACATGGTCGTCCTGACTTTTTAAAGATTCTATGGAATCAAAGTAACTTAGCTGTCATGACGTTTCATCACAGGGACTTACACTTATAACTCTGCGACAAATCCTCAAAGTTACTCTTAGTCTTATCACGGAATAGTGATTGCTTTATACTTATTGTTCTCTCTACAAGAGTGCAAGAAGGATAATGAAATCTTTGGAAAATGAAAAACCATATATTCAGTTTAGAACTACAAAAAGGGCTTTAAAATATTACTCACAAGGTTGGAGCGGCCTTTCTAGTTGGTATCTGAACAGGTTTTTCTATTTACCAAAGCTGCTGTAATTATAATTAAGTACAAATCATACAAAACGACTCAATTTTTTTCTTCAGAATATTATTGTCATTTATATTAAAACAACTTGCCCGCTTATTATTTTTAAATATCTCAATAAATATTAAAAACTAAATTAACCAAAAATCAATCAAAATTGACCTTTTTTAAAAGCGATTTTATTTAAATTTAAAAAAGTCTATTCTATAACTTCACCTAGGATATAAAGAACTTGAAGAAAAAATAAAAAAATATTATCTTCTAAGTAAGATACTTCATTTTACTCTATTTTTTGGTGGTTACATACATTTTTAATTAATTGTAATCAAGATACTCTAAAAACTTGAATTAAAAAAAAAGACTTTAAAGGCCAGACCAATATTTGTTGAGAATTTTAATTGCCATGTTTGTGTTCTACGGCTCAAACAGCAATACTAAATGTGGATTTCAGCCTGCAGGTGGTCCAAGTCCTTCATTTTGTTGCCAAGTTTTATCATTTAATTGTAGAAATGGAAGGACGTAGCTCAATGGACAACGTAATTGGGAGAAAATCTGCTATAGAGCTCAATGTGTGTAGGTTCGCACGCCAGTCGTTCGTAGAGAAGGAAATACATTTCATATATAGGGACTACAAAGAAGATTTCTTGGTCGGATGGAGTAAATATAATAATTTAATGTTTACTTATACTTAATCAGTACAACTCCATCTGACCAATTCAATAAAAAAACAGGGAAACATCTCAGTATAATGTAATTACTTTTCCTTGTACTCTTGAAAGACAATAACAATGAGGGCTTGCGTGGGAGTTATAAACTTAAGTCTTTGCTGGATATACTAGAAGATCTGCAACGGAATAATTCCTGCCTACATCATTCATTGCTAGATAAGGAGTGAGAGTTTGTGTTTATTTCCTTTAACTTACTGCTGCTCGCAGAAAATTCAATGAATATCATGACAACTAAGTTGCTCTTTTCAATTTGTCGTAGTGATCACGCTCACATTTGGTTTCATTTTTTTACTTACTGAAAATAATCTCTGTCCGCAGATTTGTCCTTGCTCTAAGTTATCATATTTTTACGAAAATCCCTTTTGTTTTTACGCTCACTAGAATTTAAACGAATTTGTATTCTGATATTATACTTCTTTGTAATTTTTTCTTTTCACATATACCTAACATGTTTTAATTAACATTTCAAGTAAGCTTATAAATATGAAGAGAATATACATATTTATAATTTTTTTGTTAAATGCACATCAAAATATTCTTAGGATTATACAAACATTAAAGCTACATTTAAAAAAATGACTTATTATCATCATATTTAAGCCAAGTATGCCCTGTTCTGTTCCATAACTTGTTTCCAAAGATAATCCAACTTCATAATGCACACTTATCGTAAAAGCCCTTGTCCCAATTGGCAAAAACTCGGACAACCAATTTTCAAAGTCCTCTTTGATTCCAAATTTGTAGGTCCAAGCGTGTTGGAACGAGTGGCATTCACTTGGTGTCAGGTCCAAACTGTAGGGTGGATGCATAAAAACTTCCCATACGAGCTCCAGGAGCTTCTGGCTCGTTATCAAATATATCTATGTACAACCTGGTGTTGTCTTGATGATGTTTTGTTGTTTCTTCTAATTGATAGTCAGGTTCAAATGATCGAGTAGTTCACAATAGAGGGTGGAATTGTTTTGAAAATTTATTTTTTAAACTTTTTACTCTAGAAAAAAATATTATGAAACAGAGCAAAGTACAAAACTACATGTACAACTCCTGTAAAACTAGTGCTGCGTGTGACTCGAACAATTATCGAATTGAGTCAATAACTTGTTCATTTCTTTTTTAATTTTGGCCACACCACAGAAAATAATTGAGATGCTCACCCCAAATTTTCGAAATGACTCAACGATTGATATAGTTCGACAAAATATGAATAAAAAGGTCTTCCTTAAAAATTTAAGGACTCTCAATTTTAGAGGAATACACAGTCCGACGAAATATTTTAACAGTTCATGATTTAAACTCAGAAGAATTGCTCAACGATGATAGAGTAATAAGACCACTTGTTAATTCTTCAAAATATTATTTTTAGCCATGTCTGTCACTCGTTAATATGGTCCCCTGGACTTCGATACAGCTGTGAATTGACTCTGGGGGCTGCATAATAAGTGTTGGGCCTCCCTATGAGTTGAAAAAGAAGAATAGTGTCTTCTCTATGGGAGATAAAAGATAATGTAAGATTTACAACGTTTTTACAAATCTACATAGATTGTATTAAATATATTAGTCACTTTAAGGACTGTGTAAAACCCTACTATAACATATGCCAAGCGTTTGTGGACATCTACCTAAAAGGAAAGAGATACGTTAAAGGCTGTGTTCTTTCTGAAATTTCAACGAAGATGAATAGAACTTTGGCGGTAACATGGGCCCTGCACTTTTTAATTCTCAATTGTAAACCCCTCTTCGCCAGGTGACTAACTATTATGAGTTGAGAGGTATAATTTTAGAAGCCCCCACTATGTCTCTGTCGCAATTAAAATTCCTAAATTACAATGTGGTTCATGGAATTATATAGGATTATAAATCCAGTACCTCCTATCGACATCCCTTAATTATATAAATATTTTAAAAAGCGTTGTAAGAAATATTGAAAAATATTGATCGAAAATGTGATTTATTTTTTTGTTTAAGATTGATTTTTAGAATACATATATGTTGAAATTCAACCCTGGAGCAATAAATATAACTGAAATATTTATTTATAAACTTGCTACGTAGTTGAACAGATTTATTAATATATTTAAGTTCTGTATAATATAAAATGGTGGGCCCCATTTTCCATACACTGAATAACCCGATTTATTTTATGTAGAGATGAACTGACTACATAATTTCAGTCAATTCAATTAGATCTTTATGAAAGATTCTAACTCTTATTATGTTTAAAGAAATGACATAAACGAATAACAAAATGATAGATTTTTTATAATCTTTTATCTTTTTATTAATTAGAGCTAGGCAAAAAAAGAAACAAATACTCTGAAATGTTGTAATGTTATTGATCAATAGTTAATAACTATTATTTCCATCTATATGGTTCATTCACGGTATAATATGGTTTTGTATCGTAAAAAATATCCTGAAAATGTGATTTTTTAAAGACTTTTATGACCAAACGTGGATCTGTTAGCGATTTATAGGTCTTTTTCACGGTTTACGAATTACAACAATAATAATGAACGGGATTTCATACAAAAAGACATATCATGACCATAGTTTTGTTATATAAGTCTATGATTTTTGTATGTACTTATCAAATCTTGAAAGAAAAATAAATTGAACCAGTGCCCCTGTAGGTAAAAGTCCCTATACTTAAATATAAGTTTCCCATATTCTCAGTTCCTCTTATTGATTTACCATTTGAAATAATAAAATTATTTGTACATACATATATATTTTTTTTGCTTAATAATGTATTTAAATAAGTAGGCACAGGTATCGGGGGAATCGGCATTATTGATCCGATTCCGATAACCGATACTTCAAAAAAAGGCAGATGGGTAAGTCCCTAATACTATGACATGATAAGCTAACCAAAACATAAAGAAATAAATTCTCTTTTTAAATAAATATATCAAAAGTACGTCTGTTTCTACAACTTCACAAAAAAAAAAAAAAAAAAAAAAACTCTGTTTGTTTTTCACGTTGATCCAGAGAGATGTGAGTTAAATAATTATTATTATTTATCTTTTTGTTCCTATTAGCATCAAAAGAAAGTGTATTCCTATAGGTACGAGTACTGTACGAATTATCTACGTTTAGCATCAATCACAGCCTCTACACAAGATGGGAAGGCCTAGCACACTCTTATAACATACTCATCAGACATGGTCATCCACCCCCACTCAATTAAGGCCTTCAATTCAATAGTATTTCTGTGAGCACAGAGATTGGCCTCTATAGAAACCCTAAATACCATAGATCTTCTGAGGAAGGAGACTAAAATATTCAGGGGCAAGAATTACTAAACTTTCCCTGGATATATTCCTGCTGCCACACATAATTGCCCTCCGGATGGTTGGCCTCAAGCCAGGGCTATACGGTGTTCTTCATTAAATCCATTTTTTTGCTCATTTTGAAGAAGAACTTTCTTTTTCAATCAGAGGCTATGACGCCCCTAATCATGACAGAGGCGGCATACTTGGTGACATTGAAAGTGAGGACGTCCTCAAAGCTACCATCACCCTCAAACGCCTTCCTGATCCTAAAAATAGTGGACATGTTCACTTCTACAATCTTGAGCACCTTAATAAGAGGAATTCCTGAGTGGAGTAAATCAAACAGTCTTTGTTTATTCGACGACATCACAAAAATGACATTATTTACAAAGAGCTATATGACGTAAAAAAGAATTTTTAATTTAATTTATTAATGGTTGTTCATTATGTAGATGGAAATGGAGGATAATTCGTCGAAGAATACAAATGACATCCTCACTCAATTTTGAGAAAAATCATTTTAGCTTGCTTTTGTATTGACAGGCCACATACATTAAATTTTATTAAAGGACAACTACACAATAGAAACTTATGTTTGTGGGGTGCGTCAATCTTGAAGAAAAAATAAGAAAAGGAGAGAATGTCAATTTTTTTTTGTTACCGTGTACTGCAAAAGTTTTTTCAGAGCAAAGTGAACGAACTACAATATGATGTATGGTTTTTTAATATATTTAATATTCAAAACAACCTTATAAATAAAATTTATTAATGGTTGTTCATCTTGAATATGATCACTTCAAGCAGCAATAACGGTTTCTAGGGAGCGGCGGAATTCGATATTGGTGCTTTTGATAGATGCCTTAAGATTAAAGTGTCGAATTCTGCAGGCATGGGACTCTACTTATCACTAGATACTATAATCCTAGGAATTTAGTAATGGTCATGAAGAACGGTACTGATCCTTCTATATTTCCCCAAATCTTATATTAGGAGTATTACTTTTCGTTCCCAAAAGCTTTGTTGATGCGCTGTGACACAGTGGACCTTCAGACATTGACGTCAGTTTGACAAGTTTTGAATACTACTTCAGTTTTTCCACTTTTGGGGCTTCTCCAAAATCTTCATTGTTACCTAGGGACTCCTGGAAACGTTAGACGGCTGTATTTGAGCCATATCTGGCTGCAATAACTGATTTTGGGAACATTCTGGCGGTAAACAAGGTTGCAATCTTTCATCTTTGTGTTCTTGCAACATGATAATAAACTCTACTGTTTTGAATTTAACATAAGCAAAAAGAGAAGTCTCTAGGCTCTCTATGGGATTGACAAAAAATTTGCTGAATTATTAAGTTTTAATAATGATCTCAAATCTTTTGTACGATCTGATACACACAGACATACTTTTGGCAACTATAGGCTTCTTATTCAAAAATCTTGGATGATTGTGTATCCAAATAGACTATGGTGTATAACCTTTAATTGATGTATGATACTTATATTTATCAGCACCACTATAGTCTCTGTCAAATAAAAAAAGTCATTCTTTAATTATGACGAGGAATTAAGGCTACTTCAAGTGCACCCCAAAGGGTTTAAAAATAATCATATGTTCAAAGAACTTGAGTATAATTCGTTAAAAAATACAAATGACCTCCACATTCAATTTCGAGAAAAATCACTCTAGCTTACTTATGTGTTGAGGGGCCACATATATTAAATTGTACTATAGGGTACTACACAAGAGCAACTTTTACAATACGTCTCTGTTGTGTCACCATAAAAAAAATCTTTAAAAAAATTTAAAACAGGAGAAAATATCAATTTATTTAATTACTTAAATGGTATCTCTTTTATATAATCTTTATTTGACGTAAGTGATTTATACTAAGGCCGATATGACCCCTTTAAAAAAAAAGAACGTTATTTTTTAACTGTGAAGATAAATTTGGCTACTTTAAGTGCACGCCCAAAGGGTTAATAAGAATAATTGTATAAGAAAAATTTATAATAAATTTTTGTCTAGGAATACAACTTGGAGAAAAATTATTATAGGTTGATATTGTGTTGACGAACCACATATTTACCGTATCTACCGCAAGTCATCCATGAACGAATCAAGGAAAAAGTTTTTCCACTTATTTTAATTATATTCAAAGTAGATACTTTGAAACAATTATATGGATAGGAAAAAATAAACTTAAAATAAATTCACTCTACTTTCTTTTTTGTACAAATGAAGTCAATACGAATGAATAAACCTAGATACGGACCATTAGTTATATATATAAAGATACATTTATGTAAATTCTGAATAACTTTTTGGGGGCTTTTTCCTTCTGATAAACTCCTAAATTTACAAATGGAATGTACAATCGAATAAATATGTATCTACATCAATTGGATTTAGTAACATTCATGTTATAGTCAGTTGCTTAGAGTCCTAAATATTCCTTAGAGAGCTTGATTCTTACAAATTCACGTTTTGTGGGTGAGGATTGGTACATTGACTTCATATAAAGTTTAAAGTGTTTCATATGTGTTGCTGTCCGTCTACATAAAAATAACCTTGAACCAAACTAAAGAAAAGGAGTAACGTCATGCATGCCCCTCCGTCTAAAATATAACACTTTTTTAAATGGCGTGCCTATTTGGATATTTAACCATAATAACCTATTATAAACAATTGTCTATAGAAACTATATACAAAAATAAGCTAATTCTACGGAGAAATGAGTGCACCATAATCAAAAAATTGGGCAACTCAAGTCTTAGCTGGTCTCAAACGGTTAGTAATATAATCACCAGATTCTTCGATGATTTTGATGGCAATACATCGACAGTTGAGCAAGGCGACCATCTTCTGAGCTGTTTCTGAGTATCTTGGCCTTACCTCGCAATGCGTCATTATCTCCACACTGATATAATGAATGCCCAAAGATGCATGCATGAGAAGGGGTTTCTTTCTTCTCTAAAATCAACAGGTGGTTACTTTCGTTTCTTTTCTGATGAAAACCCCTTCACCTAAAAGGCTACAGCCCTTGAGAATGTTCCTTTTGTTATTGAATAAAATCAATAATGAAGTCAAACTTTGTTTGGCTTTATCTTTACGATACTTGAAAACTTTTTTGTGGTAACATAGAACAATAACAGCTGAATAATTTTAAGTGCAATGTATCATAACTCTAAGAAAACCATTTAAAAAAGTTTGTTTTACTTAAACATAGACCTGACGATACAACATATTTGACAAGAAACAAGATGAAAGACCCCATTAACTCATTTCAGGAGAAAATTTCTTTGTTTTTGTTATTGAATGTTATAGTTGTATGTGGGTACACAAAAGAAAGTGTGTGTAAACTACAATCCTTTCTGTCATAATTAGATCCTCCTTGATTCAAAAGAAAAACCACAGCCTTGACTTTCCAAAAAAATAAAAATAATATTACTTTTTCCTAATTAGTCATACTTCCCTATATCTACAACTTCATATATTGTATGGCCTATGGAACTATTAAAATATTCCGTGCAGATACTCGTACATATGGTGTGCAAATCATATGTCCCTCAAATTGTGTGTTTTTTTGTTTTTTTTTCAAACGTAATTTTCTCTCCAACCAGTTTTCAGATTACAAAAATAAAGCCAGATTCTGAAACTTATATGGATTATAATCTATTCAATTCAATAAAATCCCCTCCAGCCTCAATTAGAGCCTCTAGCCTAGACCGAAAGCGCGAGCAAGTCTCTCACACTTGGTCCCTTTCCCAATCCTGGAATTCCTACTTGATCCAACTGATAAGTTCGTCTTGGGTGTTGCAGGGACTTCGGTTGGTTTGTCATTCAATCGCACCCCACAAGCAAAAATCCATTTGCTTAAGGTCCGTGAGTTTGGAGATCAACAGTCAAACCAGATAAAGTTATCAAAATGGTCTTGAGACTCAGCCAGCATTAAATTAAAGAAGATTGAGTGATTGAAATTTGTGTGCCGTGTCCAACACCCTCGAAAAGCCGGTTTGGGTAGTGATAGGTCTGCTGGAAGTGGTATCTACCACAAGAAGAGTGATGAGGCATTCATCAACAGCCTAAAGGCCAAGTTAGATACCGACCCAGCGGCCAGGGTGAAGATGCAAACCAAAGATCTCAACGTTGACTCCAAGATCATCAGAGTGGCCATCCCTGAAGGTTTGTCCTTCAATTCCAATGTCAAAGGACCAGGCGCTTTCTCAGCATAAAGTATAGATAAAAGAGACGCGAAATTATCTAAAAGATCTGCCCATTTCCCCAGAACTCAACCTCCTCGACGATTTCATGAGGGGCTATAATATAATATGGTCTCCCTCAAAGAGGAGTGGGCATTTCCCTGACTCCTCATTTTTGACTCCCCACTCTAAACATCACTATAATTTATGTTACTTTTTAGGAGGAAATTTTCAGAGGAGGTTTGAGCCCTACAAAGTGCCCATTCTAGTTTTTTATCTACATATTGTTACTCGTTAAGCCTCTTCTCCTTCTCTTTACTCTTTACTCAATACTTCAATTAAATTTATTGCTACATTTTTAAATGGTTTAATTTATTTATTTTCCTGGTATTACAACATAAGTAAGTAGGCATCTTAAAATTTATAGATCATTTAATAAATTGGTTAATAAAGAAACACATTTCCTTTGTAGTTAAAGTAAATACTTATATAACCAGTAGGAGTTTAAGTAGACACTATGTTTACATATATATATATACAACGATAGGTAGTGATGTATAAAATATATCCTATCTATACGTAAAAATAAAAGAAAGCGAAATTGAACGTTACCACCTAGGCAATTTGAAGAATGTTTTAGTGGAGAGGAGCTTCGTTGTCATCCCTCGAAAAAGGACTTACAATTATACCGGATGGTCCAACTTTTACAATTGGTTCCCCCAAGTCCTGGGCTTCCAACTCTCCCGATTGCAATCCGTTATACTACTTTTTCAAGGGGAAGTTGGAGCTCAAAGCACCACAACAGCTCTTGACAGCCTGAAGGTGACCATGAAAAGGAGTGGGCTAGGATCTCGGCTGCAAATGTGGAGAATGTCTCCAAGAGCTTCAGGGCCGGCATTGAGAAAGTGATTGCCACTGAGGATAGTCATATTGAATAAAATAAAACATACAGATTATAGGGTCAAAGTATAAAATATTAACTTATTTCAACGAATTTGCGCAAATGAGTTCTTTAGTAAGGTATGTACACCCAAAAATATGTAAAGTTGTTGTGGATCAAGTTAGAGAATTAGCCTCACCCTATATCATCATAAAAAGATTTTCCTTTTATAAATATATTCATTCATGTTTTAAGAAAGCGTGTCTATTGATACAGATTCATATTATATAAATTTCATTTATATACATTGCAAAAAAAGATATTCTTTTACAAACATTTTGCATACATATATTTAAGGTATTTGATTTATTCGACATATTAATCTCTTTAATCATAAAAATTCGCATATTTTGAATATTGATTGATTAATTAAAATTACCGATATTCACAGTACATATAGGCAGGACAGAGCGATATTGCACAGGAGCCTGCTCCAAAAAAAATCTGGGATATATAAAACAAAATTTTGAAAGGCCATAGGTCAAGTTCAAACATAAAAACTGAGATACATAACCAAAAATAGGGTTATTAATTAGTCATTTTTAGGGGAAAGGATTTTAAGGGGAAGTTTGAGATCCACCAAGTGCCCTTTATATTTTCCGGGAGTACGTAACCAAAAAATTGTTTCGAAGATTCTCACCCCAAGCAAATTTTTGGGCAAATAAAAAAAAGTTATAGGAGGTCAAGTTTGAACATGAGAAATCAAGATACGTAAATAAAAATAGTATAATTTTTTTGTTAATTTGTAATGGAATAGATTTTAAATGGAGAGGTTGGAGCTCTACCAAGTGCCTACTATTGTTTAATAACGAGAGACTGATTTTTTCCGAGACTTTGTAATTAAAAAAATTGTTTCTCAGGATTAAGTTAGAAGAAAATTTCCAGGGAAATGAACAAATAAAATAGAGAGGTCAAGGCCACATTAAACAAATTAGTATAATTTGTTTCTATTTTTTTTTAAATGATTTTAGGCAGAGATTTGAGATCTACTGACTTACCAATATTGTTTAATAACGGGATATAAATACTACCAAGAATTTTGTAATTCAAAAAATTGTTTCTAAATTGGTTGTCTGTTGCAAAATCAAATTTATCAAATAATACTTTTCGAACACCCAGTATAACTCAAATTAATGTAAGTTGTTGTTAATTTTGATAGGAAACTATTTGTAGGGATAGGTTGGTATCCTAACGTGAGTCCATGTTTGTTTATGAAAGGAGCACCAATATTGGCCGGTTTCCCGGGATTCTGCTACACTCAAATTCCTCAGAAAATGAAACACCCTATTAAATATTATATGTACTATAATCAAGCAAGAAAATAATAGATTTTGAATGTAATTATCGTATACATTAATATTTTACTCAATTTATTTCATATATATATATTGACATTTTTGTACAACAAATCACAAATTGTTTTCCAATCACCTCATTATGTATGTGCTACATTGTTCACACTTTCCTCTCCTTTCCTGGCCTCTGTTACATACATAAATACAATATACATATTGAGAATAATAAGGAGCTTTTATATCAGTATTACAAAGATATGATGTATGGTCAGGAAGCTCAAAGGTACATTCACCCCATCATCATAACAAATCAATTATTACAACCATCATTAGCAGTGATGCGTAATTTATTGTTCATATAAAAAGCCACGGAAAATGAACGTGTTAAGTCTGACATTTTGAAGAATGTTTGGGAAGAGAGCTGCTTTGCTGTCATGACGTGTATATATCAGCTGCAATCAGTCGTGAGAGGAAGGAAATATTCACAAATTCCACTGTTTAGATAGCAAGAACATATACAGGATGAGGACTCAAAAATTAGAGTACTTTTCGAGGCTGTCTATCCTCAGTTCTAAAAGTTTGAAAATTTTGTATTTGACACATTTCGAAAGAAAGGACAATATTTCTACAATTTGATATTTTTGTTTTGTTTTCATGCCATCAAAAATGTCCCATCTACAAGCAAAACGGCAGACGGTGCGATCTTCTCTGCGCACAAGTCGATAAGTGAACAGTCTTCTGAACTGGAGAAATGATCACTTCTACGCTGAATCAAGGGATCAGGTCAAGGGAACTTTCAGGGTCAAATATTCAGATCATGGTAGGCCCTTACGCGTCGTGGCGTCCAATGGCAGCAAGATGCCTAATTACATCTACATGGCCAACGAGAAAGTCAACACGGAGGTCTACTACAAGGTACTCAGGTACCATGTCTTGCCATAGTTGAAGAGCACGTTCTACAGGGACAACTATGTGTTTTCTGAAGATGTCATCCCGGCATACACGTCCACATGGATGCCTTCTAGCCTTCGTCCTCACCCGGAAATCTTATGTATTTTAGGCATATTAAAAATAAATGGAATTGCAAATAAATATGGACACCCTAAGAAATTGAAAATGTTTTGATGGAGAGTTGTTTGATGTTTCATTAGATCCACTCTAAGAAGTCGTGACATAAATGAAATAAACACAGATTCCACTTTGTATAGAAAAAGGACAAATAAGCTTTAGTTACTCCCATGTAGATCTTCAAATCTACTCCGAGTCCAACAGGGGCTTACGCTTATACCAATTAATGGAAATATTGTGTATTTTGTACATGTTTTAAAACAAACAAAAATCAACATGGACACTCTAACAATTTGAAGAATGTTTTGGGGTAGAGTACCGTAGGTATCACGACGTTTCATTAGATCAGCTACAATCAGATGTTTCAAGCAAGGGAAAAATAAGGAATTTTACAATCTGAAGAATGTTTTGGAGGAGAGCAGCTACATTCAGCTGTGACCATGGATAGAATGAAATCCTCAAGGACATTAACAAGAATTACTCCGATGTCGATCCGCAATTCTCCTCCTAGTCCGATAAGGACTTACACTTATAACTAGTGATGAAAACCGAAAATTGTCATGGTAACCCTGACAAGGAGATAGATAAGAATTTTAAAAAAAAATTACAAACTTTCATTATTATAGTTGAAAATAATATGACTTGCTCTTAATAAAAGCAACGAGCTAAGGAAAAATCGACAAATCCCATCACTTAGGAGAGTGGTCTGTAAAGTTTACGACCTTTATGTGAAGATGGCAGCACTTGTAGTTAAAAGTTAGTTACATCTATCTAGCCTCTGTTGATAATTAATCACTAAAGTTTCAACCATATATACGCGTAGTTGTTATTTACGAGTCGTTTAAAGTGAATTAATGTAAGTGTTTTTATGAAAATGGAGAAAATCGAGTATCGAGCTGGCATGAAATATTTGTTTTTAAAAGGGTAACCTTTAAATAGATTGAAACAAGGGCAGATATATATATACTTATTGTGATAAAATTTGACACGTCTAAGTCAATCCAACTCGGAGTGATTGAACCCCCCCAAAAAAAGTGTCACTGGGACACTTTTTTTTTCAGAGAAAAACTCCGAGTACTTTTTGGACAGTTTACATCGATGGGAGGATAGATTGGTGAAGTTTCTAGAGTTAGGAGGAGACTTATATCTTTGTTCGGTCGGAAACTTTTCAGACCACTAACATTTTGAAAAAAATAACTTTAGGAACAAGTCTAATGTTTACACAACATATACATTAATAATACATAATGATATTGATAAATGATGAGAGAATCTTCTTCAGCAGATCTTTGATACATTAACGAATGAATTATTGTAATCATAAAAATATTATTATTTGAATAAATATTTGTATGTTTGTAGATGTAGCTAGAAAGATAGTTGATAAATCTAATCAAAAATGCAATTAAAAGATACATCGAATAATTGACGAAAAGAAGGGCTATTTATACACGATAAGCCAAAAATACTTTATTCTGAGTGTTGCGTATAAATTAGAAGACTTCTTCTAAGTCTAATAACTGGAGGTTGTTTGAACAAATTGCATCAGAAACTACTGAGTTTTTGATTCTACATCGCAAGTCACTCTAAGGGTAAAATGAGATTAGAAAGTGACTGTCGAATCCAGATCTCCGCACTTCTTCGGGCGAGAATAACCCCAACAGAGATTTCTGATCTGCTCAATGTATCAAGGAATATAGTCTACCTCGTCAAAAAACTGTTTGACATCAGTAAGAATGAGCAGGAGCTTAGATACATCCCTGGCACTGGGCTTCGAAAAAAAAATTATGATCCAAGTCAATGTTGCCCATCTAAAGCCCTGACTTGAGCTTGCAAGTCTGAACATTATAACTCTATGTAAAATTAAGGGCCTGCAGCATCCGCTATCCTGACATCACCGCCTTGAAAGTCTCTGTAAATTAGCTCTCGGAGGACATGAGCTAGGAGACTATCTGCAACAAGTGTGAAGTCTTTAAATCACACCAAGGGTAACTCCACTGAGAAGTAACTGTTTTCAAGGAGTGTGTAAAGAGAGTTAGTATATTTATAAATTTTTATTAGCTATATTTCTTTGCCTATATCTTTTATCTTTTTTTTTGGTAAATAAATAGATAGATTTGTACTCCTATTTAAAAAATAAATTACAAGCTATCATTCCTCTAAGAGTATTATTTTTTGGTTGCTCTACATACAGTCTAACCTTGTATAAAAGTCACCGTAATCGTGCCAGAGCACTAAGCCATATCCAGTTCCCACGTACAACTTTCTCAACATAAATAAACTCTATAAAGCGGTTCCCTGCAATTCCTGCCCGGCAATGAAACAAATTATTACATAGGTTCGTAGAGATACCTGCGTTTAATAAAAATTTTGGACGGATTCATACAAATATATAAAGTGGGAAAGAATAAGAAATTGATCCCTTGCCGATTTCATAAGTTTGCCAACTGGGATTGGGATCCATAGATTGGCTACCTTTATTGTGCTTCATCTTGAGCTACTGGATTGTTCCATTGGTCCAATCATTTTCGTTTTGGAAGAACCCTTACCCAACGCAATTACAGTTTCTTGTTCCTACCATCCTTCTTTCGATAGAGTGTTGTTTTCTTTTGCTCTTAGCAGAGAAACTCCTCCAAAACTGAATGATTCCACCCCCATGATTTATTGTGGAAAAGGTGTTTTTGGGGATATGCTCGGCATTTTTCTTCATCGAAACACTTTGTTTTTTGTTCAGTTAATACACTTTCCAGGAAATGATAACCCCTAATAACTATAATGTGTATTAATATCAAATAAATAAATTTCGGGATCCCAGGAAATATTGGAATACTGTGATGTTTAAGTATTTCTCTTTATGTTTGAGAAAGAATGAATATATTTTGGACTAGTTTCACTCAATCCTAACCCGTTGAGAAACCATGATAATTTTTAGGTGTCCCTTAAAAAACTCTGTTCTACATCGTTCTCATTTAAAATTAGATCTAGATGGATTCAATAGACGAACTGTTGATGATGTCATATAAGAACATGGGAACAATGATCCCCATTATTATGAAAGTATCAAAGATACGAAAATATTCTTACAAGTACCAAGGTAAAAAAGAAAAGGATTTTTTTGCAAGGGCAAAACCAATTTTATATGTTCAAATACGAATTTTATACGTCAAGAAACAATTTTTGTATGTCAAAAACCAATTTATATAATTTTTAAATGAACTGAGACCTCAAAGGCTTGAGACTTTACGCAACTGATTTTTGTATCCCATCCAGCTTAAAATTACTCTAAAATTAGGAAATGTGCTTTTTATTGTCACATCTAATTTATTTGATTATTTTTTACAGTTATTTGGAGCTTTCCTTGCCTGGGAGACCCGCTCTGTTCAAATCCCTGCACTAAACGACTCCAAATATGTAGGGATGTCAGTCTACAACGTTGCCATTATGTGTGTTCTTGGTGTTGCCGTTAGCTTCGTACTCACAGAGGAACAAACCGCTTCCTTCATCATCATTGCCATATTCATCATTTTTTGTACGACAGGGACCCTTTGCCTCGTTTTTGTACCTAAGGTAAGAACACATGATTATAAAATGCCTTAATTCCTTTTATTCTAAAGTTTACAAATATTTTTTTTTTTTTTTTTATGTATCTTAGAATTAAGGATAAATAAATAAAGTTTTTTTAATTCTCTTGAGAATATAGCAGTATAAAATAAAGATGTTTAAATATTTGCCTAATCTAGACACAGAAGAAATTTAATTTCATTTTTCCGACAGTTTCTTATTTATTCTTCATTCCTTTTGACCTTTTTACTCCATTTCTTAGAAATTAAAAAAAAAGGAGGGAGGAAAAGATACAAAGTGAATGGAAACGATCTCATTATGAGTTTTTTTTTTTTAATCCTTTTAAGAGCAACAACTTTCATTTCTTTTTACAATACATACAGTGAAGGGAAAAAGTATTGGACCCTCTTCTGATGTTGTACAGGGTTGGGCAGTCAAACGTGGACTCGATACGTTGCTTTAGAAACCCTCAAAACAAATTTCAAACATTACAAAAAAAATAATTTGCACAAAACTTGTAAACAAGGTCTTTGCAAACATGGTCATTACATATGGCCATGTTCAGCATCAATCACAGACTTTACACGTCGTGGGAAGACCTAACAGGAGTTGATGACAAACTTCTAAAACAATTTGGCCTACGAAGTCACCTTGGTGGCCTTCAGTGTGTCCACATTTGTGTCTGGAGTTTTACTAGATTTCCTCTCCAAAGTGCTACACATAGTTATGGGCCACATCTATTTGCCACTTTACTTCTCGAATCTCTTGTCTTTCATGACCTCTGTAAGAAGGAGGCTTGGGGTACTGGTTTATGAGGGCAATCTTAAATCGTTCTTCACAGCCATCCTGATGGTCGTAGTAGCCATGGAGAAGTTGTTGGTTTGGCGATTTATCAATTTCACTTCTTACTTTTCTGGAATGGTAGTCTTCATTATTCTTCATCTTGCCCACCTAAAAAATTCGCCTGCTGGAGCATTTCACAATTTCTTCACTACCTCAATTTCAGCATTCAGGAGATCTGAGATGTGCTGCCTTTTGGGTTTGATCACTCATGATGTCGAATTGACGAAATGTTTATGTTCGTTTGTCTAAGGTACAAATTTATTTTTGGAAAAATATTGGATTTCTTTTTATTACATTTTCAACAAGGGATAAGATTTTTAAAAACATATGATTGAGCATTTCCATATCATTTTCCGGAATTTTGGATTGACTATAATATTTATCCTGATATGATTAAGCTCATCTGAGGGGGATATTTTGTGTGTACTAGGGTAATACTTGTACACGAACAGATCCTTCTGCAACACAAAATTTGAGATCTGCGAGGAATTCCGAAATATGGATAAGGAGGCTGTCATCAAGACCTTCGTCCGTTTCTGAAGTCGAGTCGGTACCACAATTAACAGCAATGGCGACCAAATTGAATAAAAATATTTTTTTTATTCCGCTTTTATATGGCATTGGTTTATATTAAAATTGGGTATTTTATAATTAATTTTATCAAAATGAATATCAAAAACTGAGCTTGAAAGTATATAAATTCTAGAAAATATAGAAAGTATAGACTTAGAATAATTTCCATCGCACCATTATTTACATACACATATATATTATATTAAACGCTATTATCATTTAGAGAGATGTATTACAAGACGCCGATACTCTATGTTGCTTTGCTTACTGACTAATATACATAAATAAACAACGCCATGCCCCATGGGAAGAATGATTTTAAAAATAGAGTAGTTTAGATGCCCTGACGTGTATTTCAATTTACAGTGATTTACTGAAGTTTAAGATCACCTCTGATATTTCACCTACATCAATAATAATCCTTTTCTTGACATGTATGAACGCGTATTATACAAATATAGTAATTCTTCATGTTCCACTAGGTCTAGTGAGTGTATTTATCGACCTGTTGCCTCGTGAAGCTTGCATATAATTTGCGATAGATATTTTTTTAAACGTGGGCAAAAAAGGTACCTTTTCTTATATTCAAAAGGCTAAAATAGTGACGTTACACGAAGAAAACTAGTGCTGTAGCAAGACAGCTGTTCACACTGTCTTCATTCATTTAGGAAAATTTGTGATTTATACGGGCAAAATAGAACAGGGTGACAAAGAAAAACGTCCTTGAGAGATGACACCATGTTGAATATCCCCCCACTAGTTACGGGCAAAAAAATCAGGATAACTTGAATCGAAAGGGTTGGGAAGTATGTGTGAGCACTATTTCATGTCTTTTGAGCAAAGAATTCAATGTAAAAAGAAAACTCTGAAATACTTTCTTTTCCTGCTATAAATAAAAAAATAACTTAGGAGTTCTTATACTTTTACTAATGACTATATTTAGAAACTTCAGCATTGAGAGGAAAAAAATGAACACAAATCCCTCTCCGTATAGGACTTAGAATTATAAAGCCTGCTTAATACTATACATCATTAATGGACACACACACTCGTGGCAAACCCTTTATACTCAATAATTGACTCTTCAAGGATTAAGGAATAAGGATAAAATCTATGGGGAATTTTTTTTTGAAATTGCCAACTGGAAAAAGTCATCTTCCCGTTTCAGGTCATATTTTCTAGAACTCTATGTATAATTTATAAATAAATTCAAACAATATGAGATACATTTGGATATGGTCTGATGCTACATTGGTTTTTCTCATTGCAAGGCAACCCAGCTATGACTAATTAAGTCAAAAGTCTTACAATTCTATGCAGTCTCCCCTATTCTAAATAAATGAAGGTAAAGCCTTGGGAATTAAGAATCTATTTGACTATATAAGCTTACATAGCACTTTAATATACCTACACAGGTATTATAATATTAAATCTAAATAATAATTTAATCCTGGCTTATGATATACATTATAATTAATGTGGTTATATTTAATCTTATGGAGATTAAATAATATTAAACTGTGAGATATTAGAGTGGTTAATAAAATATGTAAGTAAGGATGGGTTTTTGAACTTTGGAATGGGGTATTTAACCGAGTACTCAGCATCAATCACAGCCTTTACACGTTGCTGGAAAGCCTCGCAGGAATTGATGTTAAACTCATAAAAAAAGTTGTCCAACACAGACACTATGGTGTCCTTCAGTTAATTCGCATTTTGGTGTCTAGTTTTGTTGGTTTCAATGTGTCAATCAAAGCAAAGTCCAGTGGGCTTAAATCTAACGAGTAAAGGGGTGACATTAATTTTCATCCATAACTCTTGAGCCTCCTTGGCTTCATGATGTTAGCCAAAATGGGGAGTGGGCTTCGAATAGAATGCAGACAATGCCAAGTTTCGCGATGGTACTAGGAGCCAAGAAGAAGTCGGTGGCAAAGAGATTCTTCGATTTGGTGGGTTCCTCCTTGATCTTCTTCTAAGGAGGATAGGAACTCTGGATCTCTTTTTAAATTGTACCCTCCACTTCCTGCTTGCCCGGAGAGGTCTTTTCTATCATTCTTCATCTTGGCCACCTTCAAAACTAGGCTCCTGGGCACTTCACTATGTCCATAATTGCCAGCACCTATACTTCAGCATCTAAACGATCTGAGATGTATTGCCTTTTTGCTTTGTACTCCCTTATGATGAGGAGATTACGAAATATTTATTTTATGCACAAAAAATGGCTGAACCAGAATATCAAAAAATAAAACCTTCTTATTTTAGTTTGAAAATTGATTTGTTTTTCTGTTTATATTTTATTATCACTCTTGATGGTCACTTCAATGTTCTTTTACTACAGAATATATAGAAGTACTTGCCAATAAACAGTAAACAGACTTGTTAAAGACACACAATGTACACACATTTCGAGATTAACATCAAATCTAACTTGAATGTTTGCTCAAAGTTGGAAATAGTCAAAATATACATACTTAATATCAACATACATATTTGGCCAAATAATACAAGTTTCTATATAAAATAAATTATAAACATGTACAAGAGTTGCAAAAAAATATAACCTAAACGAGTACAAAACTATTGAAGTTGCAAACTGAAAGTTGTTTTAAATTTTTCAAAGATGGCATCATTATTCATTAATTCTTGAGAACCAAACGTATAGAGCATATATGTAGTTATGAATTACTGAGAGTAACACTAAGGAATTATTGGAGTGTTATAAATAGTTATGGAACGATTCAAAATAAAAAAATAATCCCAATACTCATTCCAGTAAAAATTACAGATGCTGATTCTTTAATATTTTAAATAATAGTTTAAAAATACAATTTTTCTATCAGGGCCGTCCACAGGATTATATATATATATATTAGATTTTGGATTGTTTGTGAAAAAAAATTCAAAATTTAAAATATTTTGGAAAAAAATTTTATAAATTAAATTTCAAATATTAATTTTTTTTTTAAATCTACAAATATGAACAAAAAAATTAAAAAACCAGTCGCTATTTTCAAAACTGTTGACAAAAAATAAAAAATTTTGTAAAAATATTTCGCATACTAAATTTTTTTTAAATTTTTTTCAAAAATCCCCAGCTGTTCTATCAAAAAATGATATCGAATATAAAATGTTTTGATAAAAAAAATCCAATATTAAATTTTACGGAGAAAAACTTGAAAAACACAGTCATTCACGAATTTTTCAATTTTTTGGAAAAAAATTGAAAAATTTAAGTAAATTATTCCTACCTTATTTAGGATTATGCAAATAACGAGAATGATCAAAAGATTTAAAAAAAAGATGAATAAATGAAAGATTTATTAGGAAATGATCATCCTTAAGGTTGTAAATTCTAATTATATTTGAGTGTGTGATTTTTTTGTTGTTGGCCACCTGAATATAGTTTAATTTTTTAAGTTTGTATCCCCATTCTTTCATTCATGAGGAGGGAACATTTAAGTTAAAATAATAACTAGTGAGTATGATTATGAAAGACGAATACACTTAAAATTTGTTGGAGAGTTATTATTTTAAATTCTTATTGAACTCTTAGTAGAATTGAGGTTCAACATTTGAGTAATTCTTGCATATGTCCGAGTTGGATACATAAAGGGATTTGTGTTCACGGCTGCTTCCAGCTAAACTTAAAAAACGTCCTCACAGCTATGTAGGTGTTCCACTCTTAAACATTATTTAAATTGTCAGGATTATCACGTTCATTTTCGGTTTCTTTTTTTTTACATACCGGTAGATCATAATTTATGCAACTCTCACAATTTGTAATAAGAAGGAAAAAATTTCCCTCTTTAAGGTTGAAACCTCAACAGAGCATCATATTTACAAAGTTTTTATCCCTCATTCTTAAGTACAGAACATTTAGTATAAAATACGTGTATCCATGAATGAAGTTGAGTAACACAAAGGATATGTTGCATAGTTATAACTTTAAATTCTTGTCGGACTCGGGGTAGGAAAGAAAATCGACGTGTGAGTGATTCCTGTCAATGTTCTAGTTAAATACGGAGAGGAATTCCTACTGATTACCTTCATTTCACAGCTGCCTGCATCTAATCTATGGAAAAATCGCCACTCCTAAGCTTTTTTTTTCTTATACATTATTCAGAATGTAATGGTTACACCATTTATTTTTGGTTTCTTATTTTTTTTTATTCACAGGTCATATTTTTTACAATTCCATGTATTAACAATGTGTATAAATAGATATATTAAATTTAAAAAATCGACTTAAATGAGTGTGTAACTTATTGTAATTGTAAACTGTTTTTTATTATTACTATTCGAAACTGTCTTGCAAATACAGGAAGTCCATTCAAAACGCAATTTCAAACACAGAGCTTTTTTCAAAACATGGTTTTGGAATTATTCTGACTCGCCGTATAGTCTGATATATTCCCTCATATCCCTTCTTTTATATAATAAAAAATTATAACAACTTTATTTTGAGGTAAACAATAATTTTTGTATTTGTTGATGAGGGCGTCCATATTGAGTGTATAATTTTGCATAGGAGGGTGGAGTGTCCTATAAGTATTTGTTTTGATATCTAGACTTTCAACTTTTGATTATTACTTAGTAAACAAACTTGCAATTAAAAATGTTGCTGAATTTATACTAAAGTTCCAATTATCTAAATTTTATAGATTTGAAATGACCGGATTAAAAATCAAGTAAATACAAGATTAAATTCTATTAAATAATTTTCCCCATTCTACGGATTTTAGTACTAAAAAAAACCGCGTCCAACACTGTTTTCATATCAGTCAAATTATTATTCTTCCGAAAAATTCGCAATAAGTGGGAAACCCCCGAAAATATATATGCAATTTATTTTTTTCAGATGGGTCATAACTTGAAATATTTAAAACTCGGTGAGCCTATCATTGATGACATGCCTGAGTGGGACAGAGATCCCTATAACCGATTATTTATTTTGTTTTCAGTGAATGTATTTTAAATACTAATAAAACATGCTTTAATGATAGTAAATTATGAATCGATACGCCAATGAAACCACTCTGCTCACATAGATTACAAAAATATTTATGTGGGTACTAAAAAAACTATTATTTGAACGATAATATCAACTTTTTGATTGTGGTGGGGAGGTGAACAAAATAGTATGGTTCTTTGCTTAAAGCTAAAAGGCATTTTCCAATTCAATACAAACCCTGTATTGTGGTTTCGTCGATTCCTTTCTAGTAATTTTGATATTTTATTTTATTCATTTCGACCAGCGGTGATAAACAAAGCCTATAAAGGTCGACTTATTTTATAAAATATATAAATTATCGTTTTTAATAAAAGTGATGCATTTATAATACAAATATTAAAATATAAAAGACAAAAACATAAATAAAATAAAAAAACGTGACATTGCAAAAGAAAAAACAGAAACAAATAAGTGTCACACAAAAAATAATTAAATAAAAATCTCTTGAAGTCAGCCTCACTTCCCTGGCGAAAGCAAAAGGGTATTTTGTTCCAGAGAATAATTTATTTTCTAATAAAAATTATGCTTAAAAATGTCACTCATTGGTTTTGGTAGGTAGATAGTGTATTGCATGGAGAGTCTCGTTCGTTTTGTGCAACAGATAGCATTTATTGTGTGTCCAGGTTTGGGGAGGTAGGTTAATCTTTTTGCTTAAAATTCGGTGTAGTGTAATAATATCTTTCATTGCACATCTATGAGACAAAGCGATGAAATCAAGTCTTTTGATTTTGCATTCGTAGTTCTCGTTATCTTCCAATGAAGGTAAAAACGAGACAAGCCTAGCATGCACCTTTTCTAAGGAATCAATCAAGTAGTTTCTTGAAGGATTCCAGATCCCAGATCTATAGGGAGGACATAAAGTTTATATAGTTTCACCATAAAAAACGGGTCACGAGTTTTGAAGCTTCTTTTAATAATTCCTAGGTTACGATTGGCCTTCTTTATAATGTATTGTATATGCCTCTTAAATTTCAAATCTCGAGGGATGTAGATTCCTAAGTCCAAGTAATAATCTACCACCTTCAGACTTGGGTGGATGAACTCTTTTTTGGAGAAAGTTTACACTCCAGTTAATAAATTTGGTATAGACATTGTCGACAGAGTTTAAATCAAATTTGTATCATTAGCTTATAAGAATGTGTCTTCTGAAAAATTATCTATTAAGTCGTTAATGTAAATGTCAAAGAGCGTGGGTCCAAGTACACTAACTTGTGGAAATGATGAAGTAACTTCACTAGGCTCAGAAACTGTGTAATTGACCACTACACTCTGTATCCTACCCGTCAGCCAGGAACTAAGCCATTGTAACAACCGACCCTTTAAACCAATGTTAGACAATTTAAAGAGAAGTTCCCCATGAGGGACTTTGTCGAATGCCTTGCTGAAATCAAAGTCAACAACACAGTCAAGGTTATAGTTACGACAACTGACGATAACATCCCAGATGCAAAACACTCTGGAAGGCTAATTTTCGAAAGTGTGAGTAAAATAATGGAAATTGTTGAGTCCGGCGGTCGTATAAGCACTGTTTAGATTGTCAAGGATATAAACACTAACGGTAAAAAAAAAATCTATGATGAATTTCTTTTTACAATAACTAATATTTGTCATTCAATTCAATTTATGAAGAAAAAGAATGTAACACATGTGTTGAATAACTTTTTGAATAATAAACTTTGTTTGAAAGAATCATTGTTTATATGTCCATTTTTTTGTTAATCATGACTTTTTTTTTTAAATTTTGTTAAAGCAAACATTACTCCAATTCGCTGCAATCAAGATTATCAAATTGATTAAAAATATATGTATATAAAAGTATTTATATTAAATACTGAGAAATACAAATATTATCAACATGATTAAATTAATGATATACAGGGTAACGATTTGAATTTTTCCTCTTAAGGTTTCAATATTTTGTGCTATTTGTACGGATCTCACTTAAGTTATGGAACAACTGAAGCTTTAGGCTTTTTATCAAGGTACAGTTTGTTTAATTCCACCAAAAGTTGAAGATGTAAAAACGCCATTAAAAACTAATTTCCATTAATTATTTACTCCACATCCCTCTATCCATTTGGAAAAATTGGGGTTGTGAGCCTCACGACAATAAGCACTCAGTAAATTGAAAAAAAAAAAAAAAACCTTAAATCAAATTCAATTATTTATCTCAAATATATTATCTTATGGATTTTTAATGTTTTGTGTTACTTTAAGATTCAAAATTTATATTTTCTTTTTCCGTTACCATTTATAATCTTTGTGCCAAGTTTAATCAATATCGATCGGTAACTTTTGCCGTAATCCCTGTGAGTAACAAACAAACAGCTAGATAAATGTGTCGTCACCGGAGGTTCAAATATTGCATGATTACTCTTCATTAATATATGAATAAATAGTATACCAAATAAATCCCGACAAAGTTCGAGTTCATGTAGATTAATAAAGAGTGCGTTAGAGTCGAGTTAACAGCCATATAACAGAGTTTGAGAGTCATAATAACCATTTGGTTCCAATTTTGCGGCGAAAATATGCAGGACAACAATGGAAAGGACTATAAAAAAAAGACTATTACAGAATTATCTTGTGCAGGAAACGGCCCCAGGGCTATCATCACCTCCTCTACGTACCCCAGGATAAACGGCTACTATGCTCTTTACCACCTGAACAAGTTGGGCAACGTCACCATGAGTCTCCAAAAGCCCTGAAGCGACAAGAAGAGGATAACGACATTCCTGACAGGCCTAAAGAGGTCAATTGAAGGGAATTCGGCGAAGCACATGTCGAATTTGGCAAAAGACCGATTTGTTAGCACTATGACGGTGAATAAGGCCATCAAAGACTTGGATCTCACCAACTGTGCCAAGTCCTACCCCTCCATGAAGGAAATGACTTTGCATAAGATCAAAAACTGCATCTTGCTCACATCAGAAACGCACGTGCCAGCTTCAGGTACAAGATTGAGTGTGTGGGGGCAGTTGACGACGCCAGAATAGAATAAAATGGTATTTATCTTCTTATATTGTTAAATGAAGGCTAGAAGCATTGAATAGTTTACTAAACATTATTGATCTAAATGTAGTAAAACATTGTCCGGATTTTTCCGTTAGACCCTGTACACCTTATTAATAAATTTATACAAAAACTAAGGTATCTTTTCAAATTTCGCGGGCAACATAAATTTAGTATTCTATTTGTGTTAGCACACTCGTCAATAACATATATTTACTATTTTAGCTATACAATATGTTTACTTTGTTCGTGAGAGGCATAAAGGTTAGTAGTATTTTGCCTGTTTGGCGATATTACGCAATTGCAAAACATGGATCAAAGGTTTTACATCAAGTTTTGTGTAAAAAATGAAAATAGTGGGTCTAAAATACTGGAAATAATAACAATGGCATACGGTAAAACTGTTCTGAGTTTTTAAAAAAAGTACAAACTCTTCTAAGATAACCACGACGATGCAAAATACGAGCCTCGTTTTTTGACTTTTTGATCACTATCTTTTTAATTTTTTTTTTCGACTACCGTGGTGCAAGGCATTTGGAGTTTTTACCATATGGTCGTATGATCAATGAAGAGTGTTATTTTGAAGTTATGCACCGCTTGCGACAAGCAATACCAACAAAACGGCCGGAATTGTTGAAAAACAACTGATCCCTTTTGCATCACGATAATGCCCCTGCTCATTCAACTTTGTTGTGAGAGATTTTTTGCCCAAAAAAACAAAACACCACAATCATGTATCAGCCACTATATCCCTCGAATTTGGCACCATGTCCCTTTTTCTTGTTCACAAAACTGAAGAGATCTATGAAAGGACGGATATTTGTAATGATTGTGGAGATAAATACTACATCGGTAAAACAGCTCAAAGCTATACCGAAAAGTGCTTATGAGAAATGCTTCAAAGATTGGGAAAAGTTTTGGCACAAGTTTATTGTATCTGAGGGGGATTAATTTGAAGGGGACAGCATAAATATTGTATCCTAAAAGTGCAGAGTCACCTTACTTTGAATTACACCTTGTACTCAAGAATGAATGGAAAAATGCACTACCAAATGAGTTCAAGTGGAGGAAGACCCATGTTAAGCCTTTAATTAAATGTGAGAAGATATCCTTTTGCAATAATATATATATATGAGGGCCAAATTTCCCAAGGAGAAACAGTCTAGAACCATAATTTTTGCCTTTCTTAAGCTATTTATCATTTTCAAATATTTTAAAACACTTTTATCATTAAAAAAGTAAACGATGACATGCTTTGAACGAAATGATCATCATCATTTCTGGATATGAAAAAATAAATTGAAAATATTGAACAGTTTTTTATATTTGTATTAGACAGTCCCGTTTTTAAGTTAATATTTTTTTTTCCACTAGAAAAGGACTTTTTCAACTGAATACATTAAAAAAACTGACTCTGTTAAAGTTTGAAGCCTCTCAGCCATTTTCTCCGTGGCACAGCTCAGTTGAACAAAAAATGGTACTTTTTTGTTGCAATGTGAAGTAAAGATAAATAATATAGGCAATTGTGACCGGAAATACGGGATTATACTGCTAAAATTATCTTTGAATAACACATTCAGGAGAAATCTTTCTCTTGAACTCAATGTCCGTAGGTTTGATTCATGCTCATTCCTGAAAAAGGAAGTGTACATTACATATATGGACTTCAAAGACAGTTCATAGGTCAGGTGGAGTAATTATCAAAGTATACTTTTTACCTATCCTTAATCAGTACAACTCCATTTGACCGATTAAAGGATCATTTAAAAAAATATATAATTTAGCAAAATTCGGACTCAATAAGCAATTATGATTTAATATATTACCCCCTTCGAAAGCTTAATTTATGGTAGAGATATAATGTTTTATATCTTTTGTTATCAAATTATGCCAAACTACCAATGTTAGCAGTGTTTAATGGATTGTAATATATCTGACAACAAAGACTAAATTTATTTTAGATAAAACACGGAAGCCCCAAATCATTAAGTATTTATTATACCCTTTAAATCTAAATATCAAATGTCTATGTGTGTGTTTGTTTGTTTGTGAGTCTTGGAATCACAGCCAAACTAATGAATAGTTTTTCTGAAATTTTTGGCCTTGGTAGCCTTAAAATAGCATTTTTATAAAAACTTTTTTTTTGACTGACAAAGTGTTATTTCATATAAAAGAGAAAATAAAAATTGTAGAATTTAAAAATAATTTTTGCTGTCTGTTGTAATTTATCTTTCCACACTTTTTCTTAAAGGAGATTATAAGATTTAGAGAATAATAGAGAAAAAATAGGACAAAGGGTTTTTACAATAATATGAAAGATGTGCAAACAATAGTTCCTATTGAATATTTTTTTCTTCTCTAAACCACATCCTCTCCTTTAAAAAAAGCAAAAGATATCCAAATTAATTTCAATTTTTCAATATCCCAGGCAACACCAGGCAAACTTGCTCTATCTCCTTACAAAAAAGGGTGCAAAGATACTTTCCAGCACACATATGCAGAATTTGTATTTCTTTTATTTTTACGGTCATTAATTTTTGGTGTTATATAAAGCAGAAGAATTCTTCATTAATTTTAATTTTTAATGAACTGTGCAACACCGAACAAACCTACTCTAGTTATTATAAATAACAAGAATCACAATTTTTTTTTAACTAATAAACCAAAATAAAGTCAAACCACCCGCATATAACGGTCAGGCAGGAAAACTGAAAAAGCAACCGCTTAGTGGAAGTATCCTATTTTGTAACAATTCTAAATTGTAAAATTGGATATGCCAGCTTGGTTCAGGTGATCTCTTAAACCAAGTTTCCTACGTTTGATAGATGATTTGACTGCTGAGTGTGGTGGCACACTCCAAAAGGGTGGCCGTTAGACCAGGTTTGATTGTCTTAAAGTATGTATAAATTACATTTTTTGACTCTTAGCATTATAGTTGGAAAAGTACAAAAGGCTTTAAAATCCTATTTAATAAAATACCTGTACCACGTCAAAAATGACCTGAAACGCATTAAACTCTCGATTACTTAACATCTGGATAGACACTATGCACACAACCTCCTTAATAGAACCTTGTATATAAAATACTATATAATTACTTCATTAAATAACAATTGTACAAGGGAAGAATAGATTTTTGCGAAAAAGTGATGAATCATGAACGCAGAGACGGGGATTTATTTCAACGTCCATTTAAGACCCTAATTTGTGATTGAAGTAATTTATCATGGAGCAGTGGAAAAGTAATAAAATATTTTGTGGGTAGTTCTCATTTTTTGAACGTGAAACGTGAATTAGTGCTACAAATGCAATGATCAAATATGATTTAATTGGGTCAGAGAAAGAGATTTTTTATATGGAATTTATTTTTAATCCTTTCCGATCTAACTTCTCATCTTGTATCTCATTTATTGGAAAGTATCGAAGAAAGAGCTATTATTAAATCTAATAGAAAAAAGACATTTTTGAGGGATTATCTATGATATATGTAGTAGCTATTATATTGTCAGATCCTACGATGATCATTCGCTGTCACTTGTATTCGAGAACTGCGTCTCTTAATGAATTTTTTTAACCTCCTACAAACAAAGTTGAACGCAGATTATGTTTTCTGTCCCTGTTTGGTCACCAGGATTAGGGCAAAAGTTCGATTTTGATTTACCTTGATACACAAATTTTATATAGTCACAGTAAGAGGGAATTAAATTGCAAGAGGTGAAAATCAAAGTTCAAGGTCAAAGTTCAAGGTCAAATTTCAAGGTCAAAAATCAAGGTCAAAGTAACTCAAAAACTAAAAATTACATAAATGACCATAACTTTGGAACAAATTAAATAAATTACTTCATTTGATTTTAGAAGTAGTTTTTAATTGTTAGGAGGCTCACAATCCTGATTTGCTTTTTGCAGAATGGACAAAGTGATGAATTTATTCCTGTTTTATCAGTTGATATAATTTATTAAAATTCAAAATTTAGTTACTAATGATAAATTAAGTTATATCCACGATCACAACATAGAGTATGTTGCAACAAGAGTTGCAATTATTTATTCTCCTTTATCATTTTAAATATTTACGCTTCACGACAAGCATGCTTATTATAAAGGGCTGGTTCCTCCAAAGGATACTGAATTTAATTTATTTTCACCATAATTGTGACCTTTCATATACATTTCATTACGAACGAAACGAAGTACAAATCGATTTGGATGAAACTTGGTATACAGATTAATTATTTTCAAATTAACAGGTCATTCAATTTTGAGAGGATAAGGTCATATTAAACTTAAAATATGCATAATTGACAATAACTTTAGAACCAATTGAGATAGATAACTCAATTTTAGGTTACCGAGTGCCTATTCTAGTTTGTTTGTTTGTTAGTCACAAGGATTACGGCAAAAGTTACAGATCTATTTTGATCAAACTTTGTAGGAACATTATATATGGTCACGGTAAAAGGATAATAAACTTTGAGAGGTCAAGGTAAAAAAAAAAGCTTAATCCACCATAACTTTGAATCAAATTGGGATTGAAATATTCTGCTTCATCTAAAGATAAATTTAACGCAACGATAAAACAAATAATTAGTAGAATCAAAGTAGTAATTGTTATAATAGAAAGGCTGTGTCATTTTAAAAGGGAATAGTTTATCAAGATGTAGAGGAATCCATGCTTAAACTTTGACAACCAGTCTGTTTGTGGGTGGTTTTCAATGGGGAGCGAGGGAGTAACACATGGGCAGAAAAATCCGGTTTAACAAAGAAAAGACGTTATTTACGTTCAAAATCGGTTTTTTTTTAAATTATTATAATAATTATATACCAAAAGTAGCCTTTCACTCATCACAATAACTCAAAACTAACGAATAGATTGTCATGAAATTTTGACAGCTATCTTTTCAAGGCTTGTACACACTAAAAATGAGATAAATTTAATAAAAAAGTGCCTCTACGTGTCAAGCCTCGGACTTTTCAGGATATGTGATATTAAGCCCAAAATAGGGACAGTTTAATGTTTATATAAGGAGCAGTCTAATTTCTAAATTTGGTATATGTACACATGATTGAAAACAGACTTGATAAGAATCAGAAGATTTTCAATTTCGTTTTCAAAATAGGGAATAAATATATATATGAAAAGAAAAGCAGAGAAATTATCCAGGCGTACACTAAATACATTTTGTTTATTCCTCATCAGTTGATAATTTTGTACATACATCCTTAGACAGGATATTTAACCATGTACCATCACATGAAAAATCCATAATCCAACAATTATGTTTGTTTAAAGTATAGAACATTTTGATTTTTGTACATCTATGTAAAATGATAGACTTTTAGTGAACACCCATTAAGTACTGGAGGTGGCCGCTTTACGTTGGGAAAAGCACTGCAGATTTTGCCTAACACAGTGTTTGGAGTTATTCTGTATTGTGAGCAAGGAATTACGGAACTAGTTTGAATTTCAAACCAACTTTTCAACTTTTTCACATTCTCTCATGTATTTAGATCCCTATTGGAATTGACCAATAAAAGGACTTAAACCTTTAGCATCAATCAAAAAGTATATATATATATAGTAACGGTAGTACATTTGAGCATCGCTCAAAGATCTGAGGCGTCAATGAGCCAACAAACGTTACTTTATTGATATAAAAGATAATTACCCCATAAACCCTCAGTGTTTTTCTTTTCATTTTTTATGAGCACGCTCACAAATAGATCCTCAATATATAAATGTTCTCATTTCAGGAATAAAAGAATAATAATAAGGACTGGATAATTATTTTTTAATATAATTTTATGAACCAAGGAGTAGTATACTCTCTAGAGCGCTCACTGGCTATACTTTACCTACACAGCCTCGTTGGTATGTATCATGGAATAAAATCAAATTAATAATTTTACACATGTTCCGGGTGGAAACTTGAAACTTAGAAACATGGAAAGTAAAAAGAAATAGCCTGTCATTGTTTAACTATACATTTAACAAAAATCGTTATGAATTTTTTCTGGTATAGCAAACATAAAAAAAAAATTATTCTGTTTGGCCGCCATTGGCCTCATAGATGGTCACAAGCCTCTTGCAAAATTAGTTGCAAATATTCTAGCATTGTTCAAAGTTCAGTTTGCGTCAATGAACAGGCAGACTCTGCTTCATCAATACCGGGCCGTGCAAAATTATTTACCGATGATGTAAATATACTTTTTAAGAGGTTTTGTGGCAATCAATCTGATTGTTTCGTATTATTACTGTTAAAATAAACAAAAATCCTTCCTGTGAGAGCATAACAACTTCCACACGTGAGACCATGTCCAATTAGGAAACAAAGAGGATCGAAATTGCAGTCCTCCTCCGAGCGGGAGTGCCTCATAACAACATTAAGGAACAGGTTGAAGTCTCGCTGAAGACAATTTACAACGTTTCCAAGCACTTGGAGGCTGGGGGGTGATCTCAAGCATTCCCCTGGGGCTGGCAGGAAGCCCACTGTCTCAACAAGGCAAGTAAAGGCAGTATTCCAGAGGACTCCCAACAGGTCCATTGCCGACATGGCCAGAAAGATGGGAACGTCGAGATCAACTGTTTCGGGGGCATTGAAAAGGGCTGGAGGAAAGTCCCTGAGGCGTACTGAACGCCCTCTGCTAACTCAACGTCAGCGAGAAGTCAGACTTGAGCGTGCAAGAAAATCTTGAATGATATCAAGAGCTCATCTGGACGCATCATCATTTTTTCAGATGATAAAACTTTTACGGTCGATCCTGTTTTCAACAGGCAAAATGACCGTGTTGTGAGCTTTGGAAATGTCCAAGATAAGCACCGCTATGTGGCAACAACAAAGCACCCTGCTTCGGTGATGAAATACATCAATTATTAATATAAACTTATTTTTTCTTTTCAATATGACTCCCTGAGCTTTAAATACACTCGCTCTTTGCTACATTGTAATTTTTTAAATGATGTAGTTTCACACAAAATTGAGGTGTCGGCAAACATTCAAACAAACTATGTTTAATTAATATAGATGACATTTGCTATATTGTATATCTGACCCGAATATGCATTAATAACATGACCTTGCATCGTTATATATTCTTATTTAATTAGTGTAGACGATAAATTAACTATGATTAAATTTACAAGGAAAATATATTTTTCATTAATTGTCCTACTTTTATCGTCCTTAATTTATCCAAAACAAAATCAACACTACAAATGTTTTACATTTTATCCGCTTTTAAGTACTTATAGTCAAGGTTGTGCCATTATCGGATTAGCGTTTTTAGCAGTTCAAGCCGTTCCAGTTCTTGAACAGTTAGAGCCAGAACCGACAAAGTTGAACAGATACCACATATTGCTTATGAGTCTGGGTTCTTGAGCTTTTGTTCTTGTAAAGAATATATAACGAAAATAGAATATATATTAAACATACAAAATAAATTGGCTTTAATCAATACATCAATTTTCAAAGGTTTTTTTTCTGCAATTGCAGAATTTTCAAATGATTTTTTTTATTCACCAGGGTTATATACTTGTATCTGAGTTGTAATCTTATGGATCTGGAAAAGTGGTTTTAAGAACCAGAAAGTGTAAATAAAAGAATGAACGGGTGGGGTAGATTGTGGATCCAGGTCCGCTACAAAGCTTTTCGGGGTCCTATATTATTTCTTAAGCCAGGGTTTCCCAAACTTGACTCTGCCAAGTCCCCCCTACACAAATACATTTTTAGCTGAGGCCATCTTTATATGAAGGATGTGTACTATATATGTGCAGACTGGAAGCAATCCTCAATTCTCTATCTTTCTGAGAGCCCCCCTTCCCCTTATGCCTCCCCCACTTTGAAAACCATTTAGCTGCAGCTATGTTTGTACCCAATATGATTTAATCGGCTCGAATTTTCTAGCGATGCTCCTTGTTTTAAGTGCCTATTACCAAACTGAGCCTGTATAAAAAAGAAAATAGATCGAAGGTTCAAGAGCCTTCGCCGATACTGAGACTAGGAATGATATTACTGCTGAACATGAACTGGGCACGAACTTTACTTATATTCTTTAAATATTTTTGATGTTTGGGAAATATATTATATATTTAAATATATTCACTCTATGGTTCTAACAATGACATCACTTTCAGTTTATAATATATCTAATGTCAGCTATTGGAAGTAATATTTATTCGGTTTTGTTTTTCAATACCTAATAAAATAGAATCATTATTTTTAACGACATAGTTAAAAGGTTTTCTTATCAAGGTTTTTTATCAATAAGTAATGGGCACCCATGAAGGCTCAGTACATTATCAACGTCTGCAAGGCTTTTCATGCCGGTTTGGATGATTTCTTTGCTCTTTTCCTCTAGCATCATTATAGCTAACTTGACAAAATTTATAATTACGAATTAATAATGATAACTCATAAACCAATTTTTCACTACTTTAACCGTGCCCAACGATAGTTTCAGCGGTCCCTTACTACAGATTTTATGGGTCACATTTCAATCTAATTTGCGGAAAAACTACTAAAAGGTAGATTTTATAAATATAGTCAAATAGTTGCAAGTATTCAGAGTCAGGATCCAAAACTTGCAATAGGAATTAATTACGATTTTACCGCTATTACTTTTAATTACAATGTTTATTACGCAATCAAGCAACAGCTTAAATATAAATAAACATAAAAATTTTCGAGCAACAGCAAAAGACACAAGGCGTATTTGATCGTTTCCGCGCTAGAGTCAGTGCCAAGAAAGATGCAGAGACCATTGGCATCTCCATCCAAACTGCCTATAACAGCATACAACATCAATAAGTCAATTACAGCCTCATACAGCCAAGAAGGAGCAAAAATTCTGCAGGAACAATATATCTTACTTCTGACCTGGGTCTATGTGGCTTTCTTCTAGTCCTTCTCAGACTTTGAACTTTGCACTTTTATACGTCTTGAAGAAGAATGTTTGCTGCGTCCTTAGCCTAATTTGTATTCACTCCGAGCTTATCACCATGACAGCGGGATACGACATGGACACAGACTTCATCGACCAGAGCTGTCAATCTGTTTGCCGGTGTGTCGTGTCTGTTATTATTTGTGACGGGGACATAGATAAATATAGTAGATAAACAAATCAGAAGTTGGTTTCGACTTGTCTTTCTCTAGATTGCATAAAAATCACGTTTTTCGTAGTTAAGTCATAAAAAGTTTTTCACAAGTTTCCCTATATAATATATAATGCATTCCATATAATTTGTTTTGTAGCAATTAAAAATATTCAAAATATGGTATTCATTACCATCTTCTACTTATATAGTTAGGATCACCAAAGTTATGAGAGTTGTAGAGTTGGAATGCTTATAGATATATTTGTATATCTTTTTCCTGAAAAATATCAGGTTAATAAGAATAATTATGATCCACCAATTCAGACATTTTGTAAATTTCCTAATGGATCCTTTCGGCATAATTGTTCAGAGAGAAAATCAAATTGGATAGTAAATAACTTATGTGAATGGATGCAAATGATAATTACATAAATATTTTTAATTTATTATAGTTTTTCTTCCATTCTTCGAATTCAATGTTACTTAGGGTTACAGTTACCAGTTACAATATATTATTTTTTTTTTACATACAATATGTAATTTAAAATCATGGACTTTTTGATATCAAACAAATAACGTAATTTTTTTCCAGTAGGAAAAGGTGTACAGCAATGATACTTTATCATAGATTTCTTTATTGATAAATATTTCTAATTTACAAAATGATTTATTAAGCGTGTTATCATGGCATCTAGCCTGGGCCTAAAGGCCTGCAGCACTTCTTCAATAAAGGCATCGGACATGACCGCCCACTACTGATCGACAGAGGCTTTGAGGTCATCCACACTCCATTGAGAAATAGCACAGGCTCTCTACTCGACTATGGGATAGTCTTGTCTGAGAAAATGCGAACTGTATTGACGTGGTTGTTTTTGGTTGCAGAAGAAAGCAGTTCCTGATGTTGCCTTATATAAGAGCCTTTCCCACATACTTCATCACATTCAAATCATTGACATTGAGAGGCTTGGAAAGCTGCCTCATAGGATGATCGTAGTCTCCACGTCCTCGATGATCCCGATTTTCCGGATTCTCCACTTCCAGTGTACCTCTCAAGGCTCTACTATAAGCAATCTTGCTTTTAATCTGGCGAACAAGGCTCTCTGAGCACCCTACGACCTTCGTGATCTCCTCGAAACTCCCTTGGGCGCGGAGCAAATCTGACACCCTTTTCCTTTTCGCCTCCATACTGGAAATTATTACTTTTGGAAAGTTTTTTTATTGATATTGACTGGAATTGTATCTACTTTTCAAAATGTAACCGTAGTAACAACAAAAAAGACAAGGTGTGTGCTATCTCCTCCACGGTGGTGGAAGTGCCAAGAAGGCTGCAGAAGCCTGTCTCCATGTGGCCCTCTTCCACCCCTCACAACTTCCTGAACATTTATTTTATTTTAATGTTCCTTTAATTGTTAAGATTGAGTAACAGTGATTAATTATAAACTACATACTTAATATATCTAGCCATCATTCATCTCCAGGGCTTGCTGTCTAATCCTCCCTGCACAGCGCTATACAAAGACTACCAACTAACAAGCTTGGGATTATAGTAAAATAATTAGAATAATAATGTTACAGAGAAAATTGATGTGTGGTAAAATTGAGTTGAACATTATTATAGAGATAATTTTGGGTTTTGCAGAACAAAAAGTCAAAAGATATGTGGTCGAAATGTGTGCCTAAGCATATAAGTGAAATCACCCCTAGAACTGAGTGAAGACTGGATCTAAAACATAAATAGAATGGACACTCGATAGAGCGCAAATTTCGACCCATGGTCATTTTTTGTAAATTAGATTTGTTGCTGTATAGAACATGTTTATTAAACCTACATAAGAACACCAATTTGAGCCAAAAACATAGCCTCTATTCAACTTCGTTGGTGGGAGTAATAATGTAGTAACGCGCTTACAGCTATAAAGACAGCTGCTTAATTTTAGAAGTTACATTCAAGTACAATTTGTGGAAAGCTGATAAATTATTCAAATAGATGGAATAAATAACAGAGAGAGTTCATGTTCCGTCACATTTTGCCGTATCCAAGTCAAACCACCAATAAAATGTAATGGAGCCAAAAAAAAGTGATCCAGTTTCAAAGGAAAGCTTACGCTGTTAGTGAACGAACGTCCAGAGTGGGACTCATGTATTCCCAGTTAGGTGTTTGCACACCTAAAGATACATATGAACTAACATATAGCCCTTGGTACATCCTATTTATTGTAACTATAAAGGAACCAATAGGAATTCAATTTATCCTTCTGAGCTGATTCCCAATTGTATTCTTATATAACTATAAACTCTCCCTGTTATATAATAAACAAAAGTGAAAATCCAGTCTGGAATAGGGATGTTAAAAAAAAACTGAAAATCCACATGGTCGCCCTAACAATTTGAAGAATATTTTGGAGGAGAGAAAGAATAATGTTCATGACGTTTCATTAATCAGCTACAATCAGCTGTAACAAGAGAAGAAGAAAAAAAAGGAAACAAACAATCACATTGTCTAGAATTACACCGATTTCGATACTCAATTCTACTCTGAGTCCAACAAGGACTTACAATTATAACTCCCAAAACAAATCCTGACTTTAGGAAAAGATGTTCACTACTCAGGAGTTATATAATAATGACAACTGCTAAGGAAAATAAAATTCGTTCTACCAATTGCAAATTAATGGTACAACTAAAAACACAGCGGATATATATGTATGATAATAAATAATCTACAATGTGTACCTTGGAATCGTGAACAAATTTTTCCAAGCTCAACTTTATCAATATTCTCAAAAAATTCCATTAGTAAGACATTGAGACGTTATATCTTTATTTTACTTTGTTTAAAGAATTTAAATAAAGACCTACAAAGCCTTGATCCTAGGCCTTGTAGGCCTTCGTCACCTAGTAGTACTCCAATATATCAGCCAACTCCCTCTTAACGGAATCTTTTAGGACATCAACATGCCTTCCTTTTGATGGCACTCCAGATGAATTAGTCAGAAGTTTTGCTGTTTGGTATGGATGGAGGCCACATTGACCAGCTAAAGAATTTAGCAGATTGACTTTCCACCACTTTTGTGTGTCCTTTTTTTCTTTTGCCTTGGGACTTCAAGGCTACTTCTCAAGGCTCTTTATGTCGTCTTTCAGCTTTTTAATCTGGGTAATGAGACCCTTAAAGCAGGGGACAATTGGGGATATCTCGTCATAACTCATTCTTACGTCAAGAAAGATGCACTGACACACTATTTTTTACTGGCCTTCATCTCAGTTGTCCTTGATCTGATTAAAAAATATGTTTTACTAGAGGTTTTTTTTTATATTTCGGGGAAATTGGCAAATTATTAAATAAGTTAATGCAAACTTCCAAGAGGCAAAAATATTTGCGACAAAATTACGACTCACAACTTTTGTATGTGTTTTAGAAATTCCAAGACGATTGATCCAGGCTGTTTATTACAACCCCATTGTGGGTTAAGGGTAGTATGGTTGAAGGTTGTATTAATATAATCACGAATGTAAAAAACAAGAGAGTTAACTTCTATCTAAATGAGCTATTCTTAGGGGGGGGATTCTAATAGCGCTTATATAAGAAGTATTGTCCTGAAATTTACGAATAAACGGGTTCCTTCTCGTTTCGTTTCAGGTTAACTAAAAGCTTTCATAATCATGTACAGTGTACATAAGCAAAAATGCAACCGTAGCAGACAACATTAAGAAAATCATCAAGAGCTCAAACGTGATTCAGGTTAGCAGCTTGAAGTTTATTTAATGTCATTCTGATGACAAAGTCTGATGACCATCCACTCCCGCCCAATGGACAGCCTTCAAATAAACAACCCAACCCTTGGCCTCAATAGTGAAAATCCCATTGCCAATTGGGTTCGGATTTGGATTTTTTTGGCCTTGGTCAACCTAGTGGCTTTTACTGTTACTGTGATAACCTTGCATTTTCCGAAGCAGTAGCTCTTACGGTCCATATCATTAACAATGTTCCTGTGTGCCCCTTCAATAACTTTGTATTTTATATATATATATATATATTTTTTTTTTTATAATTTATAAAACTCTCCTCACATTGATTACAACTGACATCCATATTTTATCATATCAGTTCATATTTTCTACAACTATGTCGATAGTTCATCTATCTAATTAGTGATGCATAACTTAACTTGAGTTATAACTTTCAATTTACCTGTTCATTAGGTAATAAGTTGTTGTATTTTTTTTAAATAATCTTTCTCTTTCTCCCCCCGTTTCTTCCTTCTTTTTTCTTTCCTCTCTTGCAGCTGAGTGACTGCTTTCTCTTTAGAACTTTTTCATTATAACATCAAAAGATATTTTTCTCCTTTTTTTCTTGTTCTTATTTTTTGCATCAATATATACTGGGTGTACATGCTGCTTTGGGACGCCCTCTAGGGAAAACATGATCACTAAGCAGCTGATTTTTCGTTGTTGGATAGCTTGTTCAAATCTGCACCTGTTTGGATAAAATAAATCAATTTACAAATTCTTTGTTCCAAATATTTGGAATAGGCAAGGAGCCCTTCTATGGAATACACGCCGGGAGTGACAACATGGCCATTGATGGAACTTTGAGACGTTCTCTGCAAGATTAGAAGGGAATTTGAAGAGGCCTTAAATCCTCCCTGCCACACATCGAAAAAAAAGTTCATCTCGCTGGACTTTTTCCCTTCAAACTCACCGGACCTAAATATGATTAATTTTTTTGGTATCGAACAAAAAACCAACTGAAACTCCTGCAACCCCAGAGACAAACTTATCAGTCATATCAAGATGGAGTTCCAGGATTTGACAAGGGATTAAGTAGGGAAGGTTGTCTCGTGTTTTTGGCCTACTAAAGATACTGTAATTGGGCCAAGAGATGATTTTATTTAAAAAATATAAATCAGAATCTATCAACCTTTCAGAATCTGGTTTTATTTTTTTGATTTGATAAGTGGTTGGAGAGAAAATTGCGTTTGAAAAAAAAAACAACACATTTTTGCTGGGAGCTTGCACACCCTCTATATGTATTTATTTAGTATTTCCATTCTCAGAAGTGCAAAAAAAGTAATTATGTATACAGACATAGAATGTCTATTGTGTAAGAATCAAACAATGAAGATATCTTAAATGATCTAACAAAATAGTTATAAAGTATGTAACTGATTAGGGTTGTATTAAATATGGCTATTAGAGGATGAGGAAATACATAACCACAACCCCCAGATCTATATCTGTCAATGTCTAATGTAGATGCTGTCACTGTCAAGTGGATCCTTAATTCCAATTTGAATAGAACAAGGACTTAAACTTATAACTCCCTTATGAATCATCAGCTTCACTCTTCGTCATTCATGACCACATATTTACACTCGTAGTTACAAGTTATGTTGACGATTTTATTTCAATTATAGAGTTTTTATTTATTAATATGAGAAGTACAGTATACTTTTCTTATTAGGGTTTGCTAAATAGCTACGTCCTTGATTTTCAAATGTGTTAGATTTGTGACCCATTACACGACTAATTCTGTCTCGCACTGTTAAAGTATACGAAGTATTAAAATTATAAACTCTTGTTTTCTTTGTCAGTAGGCAAAACTTACCAAATTGCCGAGGAAGTCTAATACTTATTTTCTCCACTGTAGTTGTAATCATGAGGCGTCAAAGAACAGACATACTTTGATTTTATAGTACTAATTTTCTTTACTTATAAAGAAGATAACTCCTCAAGAAATTTAAAGAGTTTTTCTCCATTTTTCATAATCATATTCACACATCCTTACTCAATACTCACTCTCCTCATGAATTAAATAATATCGATAACAGCTTGAAAAAAAGTAAAACAGTTGTATTTTTCGTCCTCTAAACACTTTTTTTGTTGTTAATGCCTCTTAGTTTTAAAATATTAGACCATGCTTTTCATTGTCGGTTTGACAAACTGTTAGAATCGGTAAGGGATCAAATATTTATTTTTTCCAGTGTTTATGTACCATATATAACGTGCATAGTTTTCTTCCGATTTATTTCATTTTACAAAATAATTTTAGTATACAATAGTGTATACAAAATAGTATGTCTTTAAATTTTATATTTCAGACTTTGTTTTGTGGCTTTGTTGTACAAAAATATCATATAATTCAAACTTTTTATTGTTTCCTTTCGCTTTCATCATTAATTTTCTCAACTTTGAAGGTCTTGAGTGATCACTAAATGTTATAGACTGTAATTTTGTACCATGGGTACATACACTAATATAAAAAAATCAATAAATTACAAGTAATGTAAAATGTAATGTCCACTTCATTTTGAGTGGCACTTAAATATAGACAAACAAACATTGGAAAGAGAGTAAGACACTGCTGATTGATGGTATATCTACTTATATTGTACATGGTATACTAATAAAATATAGGCGTTCCGGTCTATTTCGACATGTAAGATGAGAAAATTGTGCAATTCTATATTTATGGCGAAATATGCGTATAAACATTTCACTTACTAGTCAAAACCCCACCATGGAGTCAACAACAATAAATTTCGAGCCTATTACATTTTCAGTGGGAGAATCCAGGTGCACTGTTGTGATGATTTTAGCTATTTGGATCTAAATATAAGTGAGTTGAGGTCTCAAAGATTACAGGGATCGACAGGAGTAGGGTACCAGAGTTAAAAGAATGTCCTGGTGAGTCGATCATTATTAAAGACCGAAACTGCGGTACAGTCCCATCCGATGCAATCCTACTTGTAGGTTCTAAAAGAAGGTAAAATTGATCCCTTGTAACGTCATTAAGGGGTTGTTGCTTTTTTAATTTATTTAATTATTCTGTTATGTAATCGAACAAATTATATATATATTGCATTATATTGAAAATATGGGTATATTTTGTTAAATATGTAAAATGCTCTTGATACATGTCCAATATGCATTAATAAACCATACACATTTAGGAAAATTTCCAAGGACCGACAGGTAAGTATCGGTCCCAAGGACTGACAGTAAAGTACTAGGCCCTAGGACTAACAGTCCATAAGACTACCCCTAAAGCTAGACTGGATCAAATAAATAAGGGCCTACACAACACAACGATTTACTTTATATCCAAACCACCCCCAGGGACTCAAAAATAAAAGACTTCAAGTTTTTTACATTTTCAGAGGCCGAATGGAATTAGGATGTTGGTATGATTTTGGTGAACAAGAATCTGAATATTATTAATGCTGAGGATTACAATGTGACAGGGATTAGAAAGAGAAGGGTGGTAGAGTTGAGAAAGATCCCAAAAAGACTCAGGATTAGCTCCAGAAGCATTGCTAATACTGTGTGTCCAAGGATATTTGGCCTCTTAGCTACCTCAACCTGAATCTGATGGATATTTTGGGCTGGATATGCTATAAGTCAAAAGTAAACAGAGTTCCTAACACCAACAAGTAGCACCAACTCGACTTCATCTTTATAAAATGCAAGAATTTAGTTCCGTCCTAGTTTCAAGGCCTGTGCTCAGTTCAAGGGCCGAATTAAAGCCATTATTGAGGCCAACAGAGTCTACATTGAGTGAAATTTATATATCCTCAATAATGGTATCTCCTGGTCAGTTTTGTAGTTCGAATAAATGATAAAATGACCATTTTATGTTAATTTAAAGTAGATATATCAAAACCAACAAATTTCATTGTTATGCTCTGTACAGGTTTGAGCATTAAAATAACGTACTTTTTGATAACGAACAAATAGGGTAAACTTTTGCAAGAATAAAAATAAGTAATATATTGAGGCTTTATCACAGACTTCTTTATTGAAATATCTTTCCATTTTTCAAAAAAGATTTTCTTTGGTTGATACCCTGACCTCTACCCTGGGGCTAAAGGCACTGCTGCACCTACTGATGAAGGTATCCGACATAGCCTCCCATCCCTGCTCGAAGGAGGCCTTGAGGCCATCCAAAATGTAATGATGGTATCACAGGCTCTCTTCTCAACTATGCCTTAAAAGACATAGTCGAGGGGGAACAGTCTGGGGAGGAGGGTTGTTCAACCCGACCAATTATGATGTAACAGTGTCAACAATTTCTGGCCTCTCTTGACCCAGGTGGCCTTAGTTGATTTTGCCAGACAGTTTCCGATGTCGGTGTTTATAAGAAGCATTGCCCAAATCCTTTATATACCTCCTCACAGTCTAATTACTAACATTGACAAGCTTGACATGCAGCCTCATCGGCTTGGCCGTACATCTGGTGCTTGCAGTGGCCACATCTTCCATGATCCTGATATACCGGTGTCTATCGCTGCCACAGGACCTCTCAAGTCTCTGACTTGAAGACACCATACTTTTAATCTTGCAAAGAATACTCTGAGAGCACTCTACGATTTTCAAGATCTCCTAGGCACTCATTTGGGCGTGGAGAAAGTCCAACAATCTTTGCTTTTCGCCTCCTTGCAGACAACTGTTGATTTTTGAAAGCTTATTCATTTATTGTTTTTTAACCAGAACCGTTTTTACTCTTAATAACACAATCAAGTATTTTTAAATATTCACCAATAGAAATGTAGATTGATTTAAAGTCAAGCCCACGATTTTACCTCGCACACTGTATACATTGATATAAACACATCCGTGCAAACCCCAATTTATGTTAAAATTAATATATATCTATTAAAAACTTAATTGCAAAAATATATTTCTTTAATTAATATAATTCACAAAAAACTAAATAGTTATTTTTTCTTACTCTACAATTGAGTATAACTCTAAGAAAGCCTATGTTTGTTTGTTAGGACGATGAGTCCTTAAACTTTTTTGGAATTTTGATAATGCCTTGTGCCAAAAGGCCAAACATCGTTTGTTATGCAGCTCATTTTTCGTAACTATGGAGTTATTGAAAATTGATTGCTAGGAATGACTCACAACTTAACAAAAGCTAAGTTTTATACAACCAATCAACGTTCATATCACTGATCAGAGAAAAAGAAACAGAAAAATTGACAGCTCTCCAGAAAATGTAGAGTAATATTTTGTGTGTTATTGATAGAGATGTATAAAATAATACCTACACGGGTGCGTTTTATTTTCCAATCATGTTTTCATTAATATTTCACTTAGAGAAGAGAACATCTTGATATAAAGTGCGTTTGCTTATGAAAGCCAGAGAGTAATACTCAAAATTGATTGGGAGCTACATTTACAAGTATATATTGGACTCAGAGTAGAATTGAGGATAGACAACAGAGTAATTCCTATAATGCATCTATTTTACTTTGTAATGTTTGTATGTCTGTTTGTCGACGCCTAATAGCGCTAAGCAATTTTGGCTCATATAACTCTAGAAAACCTGTAAGCGAAGACTCAAGCACGCCCGCTACAAATTGTGGAGAAGGAAGTGCTTACATAAATTCAAAGACCATTTGTCATATTTTTATGGGGGAAAAAAGTATTTATTAGACTTAAATAGTCAAACATATACCTACAGGGTAACCCATAAGTCTTAGTACAACTTAAACAGCTCAGAAAGTACACCAATATTTCTTTTTCAAAACATCTTTGTCCACCATTGCAATCAACGTGAAATTTCTTTCAGAATGATTGCGAGTTCATTCCATATGGCAAGCATTTTGGCAACTATATCTCTTAGACGCTTTGGAGCTGCTTGACATTATTTGCAGATGGTCTCCTCCAACATGTTGTCCCATGCATACACTATTGCAGGCTTCAATTTGTCGACGCAACGGTAGGATGTTGCACTAATCTCCCTCTCCAAAATGAACTAATTGGAGAAGTCCATTACTTAGCAGTATGTGAAGGTGCTATGTCCTGCTGGAAGCAGTAAGACGCTTCCCAGTGCTGATCCTGGATACAAGGAAGAGCTCGGCACTGTAACTTATCCAGATAGACCCGTTGATTCATCTTCATACCTTCATATATTATACTATATTTAGCATATTGCTATACATTCGACTATTTGAATCTAATAAATAAAACATGACCAATGATTGACATATGACCTTCTTTACTTATGTTATGCCATTGCAGTAATTTCTCAGTTCTTCTACCCAATTTGTAGGGAGGAGGAACTTGAGCCTTCGCTTACTAGTTTCTAGTATTAAAAGTCTGGTTATTTCCGTTAGTTGACTAATAAATAATGAATGTTTACTGTTTTCAAACTTTGATCGATATGTGCTAACTCAAATAACCCATGCAACTTTTCCATACCAGCACTACTCAAAATTCTAAAGAAAAGTGAGAAAAGAAACCCGCCCTAATATTATAACAACATTCAATCTTTTATTATTTTTAATATATATATATACATTTGCAAACATCTAACTACAAGTGTTTAATCAAATTAATTATCGATGCATTAAGTAAATGCATCTTATTCTATTCCATCAATGTTGATTTCATATGGTTACATTTGTTAAAGAACTATTGCTCATTGTTTTGTTTCTAGTGACGTAGGAGAAAGGGTGTTTATTTATGTTCATTATTTATTTGCGAATTAGAAAAGGATAAATGGCACATTAATGGGTTTTAATCATCGAGAAATAAATACATGGAAATCGTCGTTACCTTTATTTTATTATACGACCTTTCCTTCAAAAAAAAAAAATATAAAAGGCCAGAAATCAGATGGTGGTTAGCCATATATGTCAACCATCCCATCTGCTATTTTTTCTTAATTTCTCCCAGATTATCATTGTCATATTATTAATCACCAATTTATAAAAATAATTACATATACAGAGTTGGGTAGAAAAACATGGACTCTCGAGCTTCCTGACCTTCATGACCTATATCAAATGATGGCGTGTGGTCCTAGTGTATGCAAACGATCCCTAGTTGTACTACAAGCCCTTTTGTCTTATCAGCCACTTTGATTTGGTGGGATCCTCCTTGATATTTTACTATACACAATTGACAAATAATTTGCAATAAAACGAAAGAACTACATGAATACTACTTGGTACCAGTGATCAACATTGATACTTGAAGTGAATAAAAAGTAATCTTCACTGAAAATCGCTATAATATGGCTAGATTTGTACACTTATAGTTATTTTTAATCGATTAGAGACGAGAAAAGTAGGACAATTCGAGATAAATGTATTATTCATGTTATTGTAATAGTTAATTTTTATTTACTATATGGAAATCAGGTTGCATACCGATGTAATAACATATTTTTAACTTTTTTTACTTTAAGATCAGATATACATATAATAAAACCAGATAAATTAGTTAGTTGTTTGAGGGTGTCTACTAGTGTGTGCCTCAAGGTAGTCCCAGACAAAATAATCCATCAGATTAAGATCGGGGCTGATGGGTCCTTGGTCATTTTGTCGTAGTAGTTTTTCTCAAGCCAGACAAAAGACTGGTTGGACACATGGTAGGGTATAGAGAATTGCTGCCACACCCAGGGACGGCACAAATGGTGGTATATATGTGAGAGTTACTGATTTTTCCTTGATTATTAAAAAGACACATAATTACGGCACATCTCCGTTCCTCCTCTATGAATTGAATCTCCGATACCTTCGAGTTTTGTTATTACATTGTAACGAATGGAATGCATTTTGTCTATTTACAAGGCAGGATTTTTTTTAAATGAAATTACTACGACATTTAGTACCAGAGTGCCCCAAAGAGAGCGTGGATTTCATCCTCGAGCCTTATATGTATAAATGCAAAGATTTTGAGAGTAGCATCACTAATGTTTTCGTATATTTTTACTATCGTAACCGTATTTATACTTTTAAAATAATTAATTTTTCAGGAAAAAAATATATGTATGTAATTTAATAGTATTGCAAAAAAAAACATTTAATTTATTTCAAAAATTATGGTTTCTTTCTGAAATTTATAGATAGGTAAGGCTTTATTTTTGCAATGCTAAATGAATCTAAATAACTAAATATACACTTTTTCATGATTAAAAAGGAAAAAGATAGCTGTCTATTTGCACAGGTTATGTTAAAAAGTTGGGTTTTATTTGGAGGAGGAAAAAAAGTATAAGTTTACTGAAGCATCAATATTCTTTAGTTTTTCCATCTAAGATTGATTTAAAAGTTAAGTGCAAACCTTTGTCAATTTTTTTTTTTTTTTTTTTTTTTTTTGAATTCATTTCAGCGAGATTAAACTCGGAGAGTGTCATTTTTAGAGACATTCATTTGAGCAAAGATTTACTATGGTGACCATCTTCTTTTCAGCAAGGTCCATTTCAGCAAACATTTTCATATAAAATATATTTCCAGCGTGGGAACTCAAAACTTGGAGCAACATGACTAAATTATCAAAAAGACATATCAAAACCTATTTGTGATACGTTTAAATATTATCCTTATCTATATTTTTTATTCAATACGTCCTCCTTCACAGGAATAAGAGCCTCGACAGCACGGCTAAAAGATAGGCAGCTCTTGCCAATGAAGCCCGTGTTCATGGCGTACCACGCTATCATGATGGAAGCTCGGAGTGAATCCACATTCAGGGGCTGGAGTAGGGCCACTTGGAGCAGACCAGAAGTTACCCATATTGGTGCTACAGAATTTTTAGTTTTTCTCGGCTTGATTGGAATGTAATGGACTTCTTGATTATGTAAGCAGACCGAATAGAGATGCAAATAGTCTCTATAGCCTTCTTGGTACTGACAACAAAGCAAAGGAGATTGCACACACGTTCCCTTTTTTGGTATTGCTTCGACATTTTTATAAAGCTGTCATGTGGTTGCTTAATGAAACCTCTCAATCAAACATAAAGGGAATAAAAGTGTATTTAAATACTAGAGCAAATTTTAGGTCCCCCTCTGTATATTGCAAGATGAATGAAGTCATTTTTAGACCATTTAAAAAATAATGACCCATGAATCAAAGGTCTACGTTCATACCATTCACAACAAGAATGATGGGGGAATATTCATCCTTTTTTCAACATCTTACTCCATGGAAACCCATAAAGTAAATTGTTTGAATACCATTAGCATTCAATGAGCTTTTTAACCTTCATAGAAGCTTACAGAGCTAAGACAAAACCATAATTATCTATTCTTCTCCCATTTGATTTTAAGGACCGCCTTGATGAGGAATGACGTTTAATACTATCGTCAATAATTATCTTGTAATGTCAATTATATAAAAATGTCGCGGGGATATAAAATCGCTGAAAAGAAGCTCGCCCAAATCAATCCACTCTCAAATGAATGCCACTGACAAATGAGCAGACACGTAAAAAACTATAAAGAACCAACGTCCATGAATATTCTAAAAAAATAAATGGGCATTTTTTTTTTTTTTTTTTCTCTTACGAGTATTTTTACCTATTTAAGGTTATTTCACTTTTAATGTAAATGTTTTACATTAAAAGAGAGAATTATATGAAAAAAATTATGGTGCTAAGGTCTTAAAGAATTAAAATCACTTTATTTATTAATAATTATTGTTTGAGAATATGAATTAAATAGCTGAATAATAATTCCCTTATAAAGTGTGTTAATTGCTTAACACAATAGGTTAATCGCATGAAAAGGTAATAGAAGATCACTACAACCATTGCAATAAAAAATGTACACTTTTCGTTGAACTTAATATGAATTAAACAAACTTGAAAATGTTTACATTCAAATAAATAAGAGAGGGGTCATGAACACAATTTCAATTGACGTTATTTTGGACATATAAATATTATTTTTTTTGAAATAATAATAGCTATATTTTATTATAAATTTATTGAGCTCAATTTATTAATTTAACAAAAAGCTTTAATTTGAAACAATTGCACAGTATGAAAGGAAATACTTAGTTTTTTCTTTAAAAATGAAAATTTTTAAAACACTCAGGCCGTTGAGATACCTATAAATATTTTACAAAATATTTTTTTGTACAGTCCGTTAAGTTGTTTGTGAAATTTTTTGTATAGTCTAACACTTGGACAAAAAACATGTTTGTTTGTTTCTTGATACAAAATTTGCTTTATTTATCTAAGAGCAACACAATCATTCCAGTGCCGCTATAACATTTCAATAGTACTTTTATAAAACGCTTTTCTTTTTCCTTAAAATAGTTCTTAGTTTCAGCGATAAACTCTTCATTGGAGCGAAATTTCTTACTAGCAAGGTACATCAACAGTCAGTAGTCGCTGGGAACCAAATCTGGAGAGTAAAGTGGATGCAAATAAATTCGAATTTCAATTCATATATCTTTGTCATTGTTTTAATTGACTTGTGACAAGTAGGTTATCCTGATGAAATATCACATACTTTTTCCTCAAATGTGACCGTTTTCTGTTATTTTATACGTCAAACGCTCTAACAAGGCTGTATAATATTCACTGTTTATAGTATTTCTCTTTTCAAGGTAGTTTATGAATATTATGACATTTGTTCTCACAAATAGCAAGGACATGTCCTTTCTAGCTGATTGTTGTACTTTTGGGGCGCATTGGACAAGGTTCACTCAGATTATGATCATTTTCATTCCGGAGTTATGTAATGGATCCATTCTTCATCAATTGTCACATACTGACACAAGAATTTCGGTTTACTGCGATTAAACATGACCAATTACAACTCAGACTCTACAGTACGCTTCTTTTTTTTTCATACATAATTTATTTGGTTTATACACTATATGTAACATACATATATAAATAAACCGGAGCAATTGCTTAAAAAGTACAAAATAAACTTTATAGTTTATACTTAATACTCCGGGGTAGAATTTCAACTAATATTCTAAAAATCAATCTTAAAAAAAACAGTAAACGTGTAACTCAATAATCATGATAAATATTTGTTATAATTTCTTAACAACCTTTTTAAAATACTTCTATGATTCCGTGAAGTTGATGGAAGGTACCGGATTTATTCTCCTGCAAAATTGCGGTCTGAAGCTTCCAAGATGATTCCTCTCAACTCATCCTCCCAAATAGGCTGATAGTTAGCTAGTCGACTGGCTATGAGGGCTTTACAATTAAAAATTGCAAAGTCCAGAGCTCTTGTTACCTCAGAAGTTCCACCCTTGTTCTTTTAAATTCCAAAAAGAACGAGACCTTTAATATATTTTTTTCCCCATTCGGCAGCCCTTTTAGATTTATGGATACAAAATATTAAAGGATATAGATGGCAGAAAAGTCCACAGACGCATGAATGGTGTTTTATATTTAATTTTCCAAAGTTCTTGCAGGGCCTAGTATATTATATTACAATCTGTGGAGATTTGTAACTGCATGGTAAACTTTTTATCATCATTTATTCTCCCCAGAGAAGACACTATTTTTCTTTTTCAAATGATGGGGAGGCCCAAACGCTTACTATGCAGCTCCCAGAGTCTATTTACAGCTGCATCAAAGTTTAGGGGGTCATCTTTTATCATATTACCATATGAACGAGTTTATGGCTAAAAATAATATTTTGAAGAATTAATAAGTGGAAATCTTATTATATCATCGTTGAGCAATTCTTCTTAATTTAAATTATGAACAGTTAAAATATCCTGTGTGTTCTTCTAAAATTTAGGGGCCCTTTAAATTTCTAAAAAAGAACTTTTTATCTATATTTTGTCGAATTATATCGTTGGTTGAGTCATTTCTAAATGCAGAGGTGAGCATCCAAATTATTCTATGAGCTTTTTTTGTTTTTTGTCATAATTTAGACTAACACGGTACGTACTTTGAACAAAATTTTCTCATAGACAAATGTTTATGCAATATAATGGCAATACCTTCTTTTGATATTTTTAAGAAGTCATTTAACTGTTGCAACTTTACTTTACCATCATTCAAAACAATTTTTTTGATGTTATCCGTTGTTACCGCATCATTTGGACGTCCACTCCTTTCTGCATCATTATTGTCTCTACAACCACGCTTGAAGTCAGAAGAACAACATTTCATTGTTGTTTTGATGGAGTAATGCCCCCATATATAACTTTTTAAGACATTGCTTAACTTGAACGGTAATTTTTCACATCAAGATGCAGTGTAAAAACACTAAACACGAAATTTTGTTTGATCTATTGCTTTGGAAATAAGAGATGTAAGAAGATCAGAGATTTTGTTGCTAAATTCCACCTAAGGCGATTGCTGTCGGTCCGATACCTTCAACAAATAACTGGGTAAATTGGAAGTGTGAGACGAGCGTTTGAGTACCCCACTCTTTCAGAGAAACCACATCTAGTACAATAACTCACAAAAACTTAAGAACTGATTGTACTGAAATTTTGACAGCTGTCTTTTGCATGTACGTACTAACTGGAAATGAAGTAAATTAAAAAAAATATAAGTGAAGCCTGGGACTTTTTAGTCTAGATGCTAGGTCAAGGTATACTCTATTCATGAAACATGCACCTTTTTATCCATTTCTTTTTCAGTACAACTACGTGCATTTTTTATTTTTTTAAATTAATAAAATAGTTATGAAATAAAAGAGATAATTTGAATTAAAACAATCGTGTAATCAATTATTATGAATTTAAAAAACTCTTTTCTAATTAATTGTTATTCTTATGACATAAAAAAAAGTTGACTGTAAATTTCTTTCATAGATCCATTACAAAATTGTTGCCTTCTTCCTTTTATAAGTATTCTTGCTCTAATTTAGACCAATTCCATATGTCCATTATCTGAATGCTCTTGATACGTCTACATGTATGAACACACATATATTTAAAATGAATTGAAAGCATATCTACAAAATAGAAATAAAAGCTATTTTAAACCGTAAAAAATTCTACTCCTTCCAGAGTAATTTTTCCCTCCATCAATCTATGAAATAACATTCTGTCATTTTCACTCAACCCATTCATTTCCCCATTTATTTTAATAGATAATTGATCTACGACGAGATCCACATGGACAAATGGACCGAAGAGGAAAACCCACAATCAAAACCATAGGGAATACTCCTAGAGGTCGAACACCTCTTCAAACCATGGAGGATAAAGTTCGCATAGCAAATAAAGTGAACAGCAAATATACTGAACTTCTCAAAACCAAAGATCAGGACCTTGAAGATGCAATCTCTGAGTTGGGACGTGATGAGGCTGATAAAATCATCGATAATCGACTTAAACCTCATAATGACGCGCGGAAAGATGGTAAGTATTTAAAGGTTAAACTACTATATATTTAATAACGATGTTTTTGACTCTAATTTTTGAGTAATTTATCATAAATCATTTCTAGCACTTTGCGGGTGAGACTATATGCTATCTACATTTAAAACTTTAGGATTTTATCTAGTTTGGTTCTTCAAACCCATTATAAGCGATAGGATAATAAATTTATCACTACATATAAGTTTGAAATTTCCTGTCTACATGCAACATTTATTAATTAATTTATGTTTATCTATCGTCCTGAGTACCATACTTAATATTATAAATATAAGAAAAGTATCAATTATTTACTTAGATCCCACATTGCTCAAGAGTTTAGCTTTAATCGACAGTTTTATTCAATTCAAAAGTATGATATTCTGGAGAAAGCAAATATTTTATTAATTATATGGTCTAATTATATTTAAATAATTATTATTTTTGTAATTGTTGATGTTGCTCAAAATTATTTTTTAACCATTTCCATTCACTTTTTACATTTCAAATTCATTTTGAAACTGGGTGGTTAAAAAATTAACATTTTGCAAGTAGGGTAAGCTTAGTGACTTATAGGTATATATTGTTCACATAAGAAATATCTTACTATTAACGAAATTGAGAAACAGCTTCAAAGTTATTTCTTTTTCTAAGACAAGATAGTAAAATAAACTTGAAAACAAGTATGTGAACCGGACATTTCTTGATAGATTTTTTTAAATAGAACAAGGGCATTGGAGAAACAAATACAATAAAAACTGTCTATAAACGAAGAATTGGCATTGCCTATATATTTAACTGGTCAGTAGGGCTTCCCCTGTTGAAGCCTGGGGATTCATGAAAGTTAGAAAAAATGTATATCTACCTTGCTTATAATTTTCCGTCATATTGACTCGGTCTAGGTCTATTTTTGAGAGGAGCAGATAACAAAAGCTAGAGAGGCGACAATGCCTTCTAAGTCTACCTCTCAGATAAGATGTTGCAAATTTCAAATAATATAAAACAAAATTAGAATGTTTCATATGTAATATTAGGTCAAATCCACATTGCTTCCACAATTATCAATAATAATAGCAATTATAAATACTAATAATTACGATATTTTTTTATTTAAATTTTGTTCATGTAAATACATAATTAACCTATCTGAATATATTTATATAATTTTTCAAGATTGAATATAACAATTCACTGACCATTGTGTTTCAAAGTCATATATATCTCATTCCATCTACATGAATGCTACGGATACTGGCGATAAGTTAATTAATTAATCATCTCTTATTAGGGTCCAAAGGACCTTTAGAGATTTTTTGTAAATATAATTAGAGTCATAAATATATAAACTGTATCCCTGAATTATTTTAAACTGTCCTCAATAATTATTACCTGTAATGGGTTAGCTGATACTTGGGATTAAACTAAGTATAAGGGTCGAAATTGACCCGTGTAATATAATCAAGAATATTTTATTAATATGAACATAATACAATAACCCACAAAACTACATAATTGCCAGATAAAACGTGTTTTTCAGTTCATAAACCAATAATAAAAAATAAAAAATCATGGAATTACATTTGTGTAAAAAACCTTGTGAGAGGATCTATTTATTAATTCACAGCATGGCTTTTGAACAAAGTAGTGAGGTACTTTAGGAGATGAAGATCATACGCAATAGTTTATACAGATGTGGTGCGTCAACATAGAAATAATACTGAACAACAAACATGAAAGGATTAAATTCCAAATGTGTTTTTCTCGATATATCCCAACAGCCTAACATTTCAATAGGATATTTGGGACAATTATAGGCTTTCTTTTCAAATTTGTGGGTTGATTTAGGAAACCCAGGGATTTTAGTGTTAGATTAGAATCTTTATTTGATTTAGGAGACCTATATTGTCCCTAATATGGCCCTTTTCAAATAACTGTCAGTTTATCAATATTTTGTATAATTGTTTCTTACATTGGTCAGATATAGTTACACTGATTAAGTTTGAGTAAACATCATTGTATTAATTTTACTCCATCTGACATAAGAATTGTCTTAGAAGTCCATATACATTGACTACATTTCCTTCTGTAGAAAAGACCCAACCGCGAACCAACACACATTGAGATCAAGAGAATAGTTTCTCCCGTGCCAGTTGTCCATTGAGCTACCTCGTTCCATAACCATTTTTTATTGGGACAGTCAGTTGTGGCTACTTTAATGGTAATTTGTGGCAGACACAAAGGTTAATACAAATTGACCATAATTTGTTGAAGAGTACAAATGTTCTCCACAAAATTAATTTTAAGAAAAAAATCATTTTACCTATCTTTTGAGCTGATGGACCACAACTGATGATTTGACATCTTAATACAAAATTTATGAGTTTGAATTGGTTAAAAGATATTGAATGATCCGTATGTGTACTTAAACAAAATACGAATATAAGGTTTTTTAACCCTTAAGCTTTCATTTTTTTCTATATGGTGAATTGAACCAATTTTATTTGGTATGCATTAAATGAAAAGCTTAATAACTTAAAAGGAAATTATTGCTCTAATTTATGGCCTATATATTATTTTAATAGGCAAAATGAAAAGTGTTGGATGCTTAAGGTATATACAATATAGGCAAGCATGAAATATGCATATTGGAATATGCTTAGAAATATATTTTAACATACGTTATTTATATTAGATAATTAATTATCGAAATTGGGGTTCATTGATAGCCGCAGAGCAAATTGAAAACAATTTACAAGGAAGGAAAGTCGTCTATTTGATCAATTGGAAGCTTATTCCTTTGAGTAATCAAATGTTTATACAAAAAAAAAATAATGGGAATTATTCAAAAAAGCAATTTGGGAGTGTTAAAATATCAGAATATTTTTACTTATTTACCATTAAGGTCATTCTTCTACAATGGTCCAATAATAACTTCATCACTATATTAACATATCATCAAACTGATAAAATTATTAAGTAAAAGGAGTAGGGGTTAGAAGTAAGTTGACACACTTCAATTGTCTATCTACTTTCTACGAGTTGTCAACGTGCTTATTATTGTTTTTGTTTTTTGTAACTTTTGTTTATTTATTTCAGCCCATGTGTCTTTCGCCGTAGAAGTCATGGATCTCAGCTCTTTCTCCTCTCATGCACAGGATAGGTCCAGCTCTGCCAACACAAATACATGCTCAACTACATCTGCTAATCAAAGGTAGGATTTCAACCCCCTTATAACTTATTCAAATATGAAGTGTTATGATATGGAAAAAAAAAATACAGATCTTATCGTTATATTTTATTTATCTTTATTAATATCATACGTGTAGATATTTAAGAAACATAGAATATGAATTGATGGGGAGAATTGCGTTATATTAACATGAATAAGCATTTGAGCTTAAAATAAGATCCCCTAGCCAAGCCTACATATATAAAAATTCAAACACTTCAATCAGACGAGCACCAAATTTTATAAAGCAATCACAAATTAAAAATATAGTAATTAATCCATTGGTCTCCCTCGATGAAAGTGTTCAAACCTCCAAACAATTTTAATTAAACTAGTCATGTATCTAGCTGAGGCTGACAATTTGTATTTGACAATGACAAAAGCATTATCCCAGGAATCACCTCACATATTTAGCTGCAGAGGATTCTGCAAGGTTGCTTTATAAATACACTCTCCATTTTTTTTTTTTTTAATAAGAGCTTTTGTGCTCAAATAAGTGAAATGTATTCTGCAATTTTTCAAGCTTAAACAAATTAACATTTTCCTCCTCTGCATTAAGAAAAAACTCAACAAAAGCATGCAAAATATTACTTTAAAACTTTCCACAAATCCATACAGGCAATGATGCCGCTAGTCCCTTTGGGGGGGGGCTTGAGCCCCAATTATAGTTTCAACCGTTATTATTTGCTAATCTATATTATGCAAAATTTTACAATAAAAAATGTACAATGTCTTCATGCATGGAAGATATTGTAAATTGTCTTCTTCAAGGTCCCAGTCTGCTCCCTGATGGCCTTCTGGGACAATTCCGCGGTGAGGAATAGGACTAGTATATATGTTTTTGGTCGTATCACACATAGAATTGAAAACGGTAGAACAAATCAAATTGAAATTAAGTAATTAAAGGTATAAAATAATCAAGCATGTTCCTTTAATATATTTTGACCCTCCAAGGCCATTAGACAATGTTTTTGACCGAAATTAAATCCTATTTTCCTTCTCTTCTCTCTCTCTCCTCTTCTCTGTCCCTTCCTTGTTCTCTTATACCTCTGTATCTTTCTACATCCCTCTCTCTGTCTCTTTTATTCTACCTTCATTCTTTGTTTCTATTCCCTATATTCAGCCCTTCATCGCAGGCACACTCTGATAGTTACTAAATAATAAAACTATTTATATCAGTAGTAATTTAGTAATTAGTAATTTTTGGGACTAAGCCCTCCGCCCCCATAAGAATAAATCCAGCAACTCCTTTGTTTATAGGGATAGAAGAAAACGTTACATTTTGTCGAAATCTGGAATTAAGCTGTAAGTTTTCTTGCTTTGACAACTTCACACAAGGAATTCCCGATCGTGTTAGCCCAAGACACCGGGAGTTCTAATTTTCCTACAAAATTTTGACATATCTTGTTAGATACATCAGCATATTAACAAGAAATTCTTATCTTTAAATGCTAGTGCCCTGTATGTAAATTATGTTTTGTAGATTTTGTTCAGTAAAAACGATATATTCCACTATTTAATTGGGGTTTTGTGGTGGATTAAGGTCATAAAGAGTCATTATTTTATGATAGCCATTTACTACTTATATTTCCAAATTCTTACAATTTTCTATACTCCATCACGGATCTTGGGTCTTAATTGTTCTTTATTTTTCTGAACTGTTCAACACACATTATTGATTTATCTTCTTTAAAATGAACTTTAAAACTTACTACTTGTACAAAAATTGAATTGCTTATGAGTTTATAACTAACTATTGAATTTATAATTTACATATTAGAGAATTAGAAAAGTTTATAAATGCTTCATATTCTAAAAATTGATTAGTATTCACCCACTTATAGATTACATAGTTAGTTATAAACTCATAAGCGATTCAATTTTTCTCTGGAACATTTTTCTAATCTATATTCAGCGCAGACTAACCCGCTCTTTTTTTTTATTTCTTAATAAATATTAAAATCTAAATTTACAAAAAATCAATTAAAATAACCTTTTTCAAAAGTTAAAGTAAAAGGTATATTCTATAACTTCAGCGATAATATAAAACACTTGTAGAAAATTATTTAAAGATATTAGATTCGTAGATTCGAATAGTAATTAATGGTTATCAAGATAAAATAATAAATAATTCATTTTTCAAATACTGAAGTGTCTGAATCAATTTTTATTAACTTCAATTTTCATCTATTTAGTTTTTTCATGACCTAACCATACTTTTGGCCTAAAAATATGATTATTAAAAAAAAGGCTTTAAAGGCCTGAGGACACAAAATGTTGTTGCATGGTTATAATAAAGAGAGAAGGTTTTTGTATAAACTAAAACTTTGTATACGTTGGTATCCCTCGATATTTAGAACAAATGGATTCTCACGTTTATAATGTATTATAAATAATAAAAGTTATTAATTTATAGAGGGTGCAAAAACACAATATCATTATTTATAATGAGTGGAAAATAAGCTGTAGAAATAGAAATGGGGTGGGCGGTGTTTCGTTCTAAAGGGAGATTCTAAAAAAAATTCGAAATACAGTAAGTCCCTATCATGTGTTGGAGTATTGAGGAGTGTGCATTTTCTGTCAAAAAAATATATTTCAAAGGTACTAGGACGTCCCTCGAAGTATATTTTGAGGGAACCCTGGCTTAAAAAAACAAATTGAAAAAAAAACGCAAAAAAATATATATATAAACCTATAGATATTTGCAAAAATGAAATTTTAAATATTAAAATTTTTGGAAAAAAATTTCAAAAATTAATTGTTAAACCAGGAAAATTAATTTTTTTGGTTAAAAATTTGAAAAGTTGAATTGTTTGGAAAAAATTTTAAAAATCCACAGCTACTCACAAAAAAAATCAAATATTATTTTTTTTGCTATAAAATTTCAAAAACTCACAGTGATGCAGAAAAAATTAAATTTTTTTGGAAAAAATTTTCTAATATTAAACTTTGTGGGAAAATGTTTTAAACACTTTGTCGTGGCAGTGCTCCCGGAGCAACTTGAGTTGGTCGAACAGCTCGTCTTCGATCACCCTATTCTTCGCCCGTAGCACGATAGTAGTGGCTTCCTCATGCCCCCAACTCGTCATTCCAGAGCAAATGGTTCAACTTCCGGAACAGGAACCGGTCACAGTGGTTCAGATCTGGGCTTTAGGAGATCTGTTTGAACTCCCTCGTTTCAGCGGCAGCGTGAGGACTGGCGTTGTCCCACATCAGGAGACAATCCGTCAGGTGATTCCATTGCGGTTTGAGGTTGTTGAAGCGTTTCCCGGTCGTCTTCAGGTACTCTATCATGGTCTCCCAGTCAGATGTGGTCCCGGGAGATAGTGCCTGGGTGGAGACTCGCTTCGGTTTGCAGGTGAACCCCATCAGGATACTCATCTTCCTCGACCTCAGCTTCACACGGGGGCTGAGAACCAGGCCCCCCGTGGGCTCCACTCAGACCTACCTCTGCGCTTCCGAGTCCCAGTAGAATCAGGATTTGTCCTGGACTAACAGATTTGACTACAGATAGGCCTCCCCGTGGTCTCGGAATAGCTTCAAGAGGTCCTGACAGCACTTCACTCGTTGCCTCTTGTTGGTTTCTAAGAGCTTGTGAGGGACGAGGCAACTGAGGACGTTAATGAGCCCAAAATCCTCTTTTATGTTCCTGGTGACGTTTGTGTGTGGTAGGGAAACCTCAGCAGCAACCTCATTAGTGCTCATTTGGGGTTCTGCTCGATCAGACGCTTCACTCGTTGCCTCTTGTTGGTTTCTAAGAGCTTGTGAGGGACGAGGCAACTGAGGACGTTAATGAGCTCAAAATACTCCTTTATGTTCCTGGTGACGTTTGTGTGTGGTAGGGAAACCTCAGCAGCAACCTCATTAGTGCTCATTTGGGGGTTCTGCTCGATCAGACGCTTCACTTGGGGGACGTGCTCCTCTGTCCTTGTCTCCCAGGGATGTCCAGGGTATGTTCTCTTCTCCAGGGCAAAACTCCCACTATCGAAGTTCTTCCTTTATCTTATGATAGTGAAGAGGCTAGGGCAGGTGTCAGGAAAGGTACAGACTAGGTCTGTGTGGATCTCGTTGACTATCTTACCAAGCTTGTACCGGATCAAGTAGTAGGAGAGAAAATCAGGTGTCTCCATTTGCAGTGGCGAGAGTGGTGATAGGTAGAAATGGTGCGATTATCAGTTATTTATACCACTTATGTGACATCACCCAACCTCTCTCAGTACAAAAATATATGGAAATGCCCTTGGAAATTTTGAGGTAGCTTGTTTGCGAAGATAACACAACTAGCTCATTATATATGGTACACCGTAATTATTAATTACTTTTACTTTAGCCACTACACCCACTCCATGTATACGCCATAATTATGCTATTAAGTTGCTGTCATGAGATTTGATGTCATGTCTGGGATTCTAGATTAATGCAATTAGTTCAAATCATCTAACAGAAACTGGATTTAATTTGGAAAGCCGAAAAATTTTAATACCTTTGCAAAATCGTTCATAACTGATTACTTAATCAACTAATCATACACTATTATAAAGTTAAATATGTCGTAAGTGACATTGTGTATCTTTTTGTATCAATTAATTATCACTCTAATGCCTCTGAATGAAAAGTAATTTAAAGAGAACAAAAAAGAATCCTCGAATATGAGGAACATCATTCATTTCATATGATTTTCAAAACTGTCAAGAACCACATTTTAAATGTGAACTATTATTATGAAGCATAAATAAAACTCTTTTGATTTATATAACTTGTAATGTTTCCTTTAGGAAAAAAGAAAATACGTTATTGAACCATGTCGAAAATGTCCAATTTTATGATAATTTATTCATTTATAAATAATCTATCTTTTACCGTGTTGCTGCTTTTATTGTAACACGCAACCTTTCACCAATGATGTAACCTTTATCATTAATATTGCATTATTAGGTTTAATATTTGTTAGACTCTTTCAAAATAGAAGGAATGAAGGTCTATTTAAAAATAAATACAATCTTTTCCAGAATAAGCACTTCCTTTAACTACTACTAGCTTTTAAAAAACGCCATTAAACTTTAAAGCGACACTGGTGAGGTTATGGGGAACCAAAAAGGTTAATAAAAAACATTTATTTTTAAACATCCGTCAATAGAATTGAAAAGTATGATATATCAAAAAATACCTGTTACTATTTTTGTGAAAAAGTGACCTTATATCAAAATCAGAAAAAATGTGGACACTCTGTATAAGTTTCCCCGTACCTCCTATTTCCACTTTCTATCTCAAAATTGGAGATAATAACAAGGGAAAGTTGAAGTTCAACCATCGCAACCTTTTAATAATAAGGAAACAACTTATTTTGAAGAATATCATTAGAGTAAAGGAAGATGGATTTTGATTTTTTGAGATATTCGCACAGTCAACACTTTGGAGGATCATAAAAGAAGACGTAAAATTTCATTATGGAGCGAAGGTTATAAGATTTTTCATGTATCTTGGCCTCATTCGTCAGTATACAGATGGACCCGAGTCCCTCTTCATAAGAGACAAACTCACACAGAAAAATAATCATAAAAACGGTCCTTGTTTTTTCATACAAAATAGAAAAATAGGATTTAAATTATCTAATAAACTTTCAGCCTACATATAAAAAAATATTGAAAATTAATTTAATAAATCAAATAATTGCTTTTGGCTGCATACATTTATTATTTCTAAGGTATGTATATATGTAAGTCATTTGTCTACATAGATGTACATAGGGATTAGGCACATATCTACTTCAAAAGTATGCATGACTTCATATTGTAAATTATACATAAGATTTAAAAGAATTAATATCAAGAAGATAGTCTTAAAACTATTCATATAAATATTAACAATGCATACTAATGGTGGTGTTCGGTCTTAAAGTCCTAGACCAGTCCGATACAGTTATGATTTTTAGTGAACCTTTGGTTATTTAAAGAAGTCCGCTTTGGTTCAGTATCAAAGACAATTTCAGTATATCATTTGAAAACTATAATAAGATCGACCTTTAAATGTATAGGGAACATTTTGAAATCCTATAACCTACTCATTTGAAAATTCCCATAGCAAAATTATCATGGAAACTTTCCACCCCTTTGCAATTCAGTTATAATTGTACGTTTCGACGAATTAAGGATGGACATTGGAGTAATTTCATCAATTATAGAATGTGCAATCTATCTGTGCCTAGGAAATGATATTTTTTCTCCAACAGGTGGTCATATTAAAATAAAATAAAACCAGATTCTGAAAGATTGTTTGATTCTGATTTATTTTATACACTATAAAATCACCCCCAGCCTCATTTACCATATCTTTACGAGGCCAAAAGCGTGTGAAGGCCCCTTGGCAAATCCCGGAACTCTTTCTTGATGCGACTGATAAGTTCGTCGTTAGTGTTTTGGTGTGTTCGGTTGGTTTGTTGTTCGATTGCACCCTACACAAAAAAAGTCCATCAGATTCAGTTCCAGAAAGCTTGGAGGTCAAACGCACGGCAAGAAGAAGTCGTTAAAATTGTTTTGGAGCCATTTAAGACTTTTTTTCGAGGTGCGGCTGGGAACTGTTGCCTCTAACCCACCTCAAATTTCCTCCTAATCTTACTATGTTATCACTCCCAGTGTGGATTTCAAGAAGGACTCCCTGCGTTTTCTATATATGTTGGACAACCCATTCGTGAATTAATTCCATTTTTTCCCAACTGGTAAAAGCTTGAACAAGCTATCTAACCCCCAAAAAAAAATCAGTTGCTTAAGTGCCCGCGTCTGCCTAATAGATCACGCTAAAGTGGTGTCATAGATAGGAATGTTCTTGCTATTTAAGGATTGGGATTTATGTCAGCTGATCTAATGAAACGTCATGACTGCTATTTCTGTTTACTAATTTTTTTACATACTGGCATATTATTTTCAACTATACTCATATCTTCTCTTGTTAGAGAAATAGAAACAAAATGACACTAACTACCTATGAACTAAACTCTAGAGTATATGTTTTTGTATACGAAAAAGTACTTAGATATCATAGATCTATCTATAAAAGAAAAAAAAAGCAAAGTCTTACTTGTTATATCTTTTTCTTTACTTGTTATCTTTTTTTTTTTTTTTTTTTGATTTATGGTCTTTTTTCTTTATTGACTTGTTGCTTTTTTCCTTCATGGATTTTTTTAAAGCTCGTACACATACAAACCAACCCACTATAATAAAAGTAAAACAATTATACTTTAGATACTATTAATAGAAAGCATTATCATTTCTATTTAAAGGGTAATTTTGCTAAACTAATGGTGTTTCATTGCTATACGAGTAAAAGTTGGTAAGAAGGCAGATAACGTTTATTTTTAATCAAGAAGTAAAAAAATATCCAATGGTTGTTATGAGGGTGATATAAGGATACAGTCGAGATAATAAGTTTTTGTTCTATTGTCCATTTTGTTAGTATGCTTACTGAAAAGGTTTTCTACGGGAATTAGGTGCTTCTTTTAGAGCTACGCCTTTGTTCATATGCCCCGATGTTTGGGCTATTTTCGTGCTGGAAGACACATTACTTGACCCATTTACAGTGCCCCTTCCTTAAGGGAAGAAAATTGTTGCCAAAGATTGCCCATAGACTCGCTAGGCAACTCCATAACCTTAACTTGCTTCTTCCTGAGCTAATCCTTTGTTTTTTGGCGGTTTGTTGTTGATATGGTTTGAGCTGCCAGTCTGTTCGCCAGCGTAGCAAGGCTGTTGTTGGTTATGAAGGAGAACATATTGTCTTAAAATATAGCTAGATATTGTATTTAAATATATCAGAAGTAGCTGTCTTCTTTTTAAAATTCCATAAAATTAACGTTTTTTGTAGCTTAGTCATACACTTGCAATATTTTTGACTTTTACTAAAGAGGCAAGTTAACATTAAGTTCAAAATAGAGATTTTTGCTTCGATTATTTACATTTACAAATACTCTATAAGAAAAACAACAAACATCCTCTTAAGAAAAGGATTGCATTCAAAAGATTCATTGATGCCCTCTCGTCATTTGAAATGAATTTCACATCAGAGAGCAATTATTGACACTCACTAGAGACGATGGCAGTTACACTAATTTGTACCCAAGGGCACAAACGTTCGAAGAATACATGGAAGGATCTTTATTATGGCGTCAAAGGCTTTTTTTTTCTCGGAGCCGATGTACATTCTTGAACTTGATGATGACATACTTCAATGCTATAAGTTCTCTTAGACCAGACTGACAAGACCATTAATAAAACTTTTTGAATACAACAAAGGTAAAGGAAGGACCCAAGACTCGCACTAAATTTAGACAAGTCCGAGACTAAAGAAGCAAGATCTCCCAAGGCCGGGCTGTGCTGTGCTCCCAGCGTACTACTCTATGCTGCTTTGGCGGCATTTTCTTTTCAGCTGACACTCTATAGTTATATAAATCCTGTGAACTTTTTAGGAGTCTGTTTTTTTAGAATTGGTAATCTGAAATCTGAATTTTCTTTTAGCAGTAGTCATTATTATTTATTCCTGAGTAGTGGATATCCTTTCGTTAAAAGATTCAATTATATTCAAAACCTGAATCATGTGTGTTCATAAACGACGCAGTGTTGATCTATGGATTTGGTGCGGAAGTATAATTGTAAGTCCTTGTTGGACTCAGATTAGAATTGGTAGTAGGCATCGGAGTAATTTTTCCAATGTCCTTGTTCATTCCCTTCTCTCCCTCCCCCTTTGTCACGGCTGATTATTGCTGATCACCTTCAAAACATTCTTCAAATTCTCAGGATTACCATATTGATTTTCTGTTGATTTTTTTAAACATGCCCATTATACACACGATATTCATCACTAGCACTCTAAGAAGAAGAAAGAAAATAATAAGGAAAAAAAGGAAACGAAAAAAAGAGGAAAGAAGAAGGAGATGAGAGACAGACAAATTGAGAGAGAGAGAGAGAAAACAAGATTTAGCTATGAGAAAAAGTTAAAATTCAGTGTGAATAGGGTTTTAAAAAGTAACGAAAATCAATATGGTAACCCTACCAATTTGAAAAATGTTTTGAAGGAGAGAAAGAGTAATTCTCATGACATTTCGTTATATCAGCTACAATCAGCTCTTAGAACAGCAGAAGGAAAAAATGATATAAACAAGGATATTTGCAAGAATTACTCCGATGTCGATCCCCAAATCTACTCTGAGTCCAACAAGACCTAACAATTACATATATCCCAGCAACAAACCCTCAGGGTTACACTCAGTCTGTTATGAGTCCACAAGAACGTTCTAACAGGTTTTGAATATAATTGAATCTATTAAGGAAAGGATGTTCATTACTCAGGAATTAAATAATAATGACAACTGCCAAGGAAAATAATCCACTGCCCTGCTTGCAACTGTTTCCCCCCTATAGCTTCATTTTTAAAAAAGGACTTAAACTTCTTTTTTTTTAAGATATAGCAATAATAATCTTTCCATTTGAACACAATATATTTTCATATAAAACCAAGGTAATGTAGATATGTAAATCTTCTGAATATTTCTTACTTTTTATAAAAACACAAATATAAACTAAGTTATATACTCCATATATGGATATGGTCACATTATATTTGTTTTTGATTTATGAGCGGCATACATATTTATTTTGAAGGCAGCCGAAAAAGTGAGGGAGATAAGTGTTGCATGAGAACCACCGGAATAAAACACACGTTGGGTAGATTAAGGGGGGTTGCAACACTTTTTGTTATTCTACTCAATGACTATAAGTTGGTTCGACATGAACTAGCTAAATGTTAAAACAACAACAACTACCGGATGGATACTTGAAAGATACACAGTTTAAAAGTAATAACTGTTCCGTATCTATATTAATGAAGCAAAATTTGTTTCTATGTATGTCATCTCTAAAGTAATTCTTAACACAAGAAACAACAACGTAATCAAGGTCAAACATGTAGCAGCATGACTGAATTAAGAAAAACGTGTTTTATATACAATCAAGAAGGACAACTTAAAGCCCATTTGTGATATGTTTAAATATTATATTTTATAGTGATTATGTCCTCTTTCACAAACAATAATAACTTTGGAACACCACCGAACAGATATGCAGTTCGGTGGACGAGGAACGCTGTGTCAATGGAATATTACACTGTATTGATGGCAGCTCGGAGTAATTCCAACTTTGGATGAAAGATGCAGCAGAAATTCTTTCTCGAGACACTCCAACCTGTTAAGTCCAGTGAGTAGAGATCAGGACTGGAGGAGAGACAGATCGAACCAGACTGTAAGTCAGCAAATTGTCATTTCAGAAATATTTCTTCATAGATGTATGACAAAAGGCCCTCTTTAATTGAATTAGTGATGTTGTAGGCTGTGTCTTTGACGTACCAACGCTGTCATTATTAGAGATGTTGCTTTTGTTCTCCTTCATTACACCCAAATTCTATGGGGTTAAGGTCTGGTCTGGAAGAGGTCTACATGGAGACAGGCCAGAAGTCGGCAAATTGTTGCCTGTAGAAGTTTTGGTTCTTCATCGCTGAATGAAAGTGGGCACTCCTTCTGGAACTTGTTGATGTTTAAGTAGTCCGAAGGGATATGACAACCGTCCCAGTGGTCTTCTTGGCACTTAAATCGGCACGGAGGAGATTGCACAAGCTGAACTTTTTGTTGTTGTTGCTCCAACATTTCTACGCTTAGAGACATGGAATACTAACAAAACTACATAATTTTAGTCTGAGCTGTCGTTTAGTTGGCAATCAAACTTCTTTATTAAAAATAACAAGGATGAAATTGCTACTGCAATATCTAGAGATATATAAGAACGGTGTGTAAGAATGAATGAAATATCACAGGCTTTTGATCAACTCATACACCTCTATAGTATAATTTATATATTGAGGACACATTTTTAAAACGAGCGTGTGTAGGTTAAGTTCATATTATTTATTTTTTTAAAGGGCAAATACATTATATGAAATAATGAATTTTACTCTAGTTCAAGTTTATCAAAAACTAGAGCTTTAGAGACTAAAGTACTCAATGGCTCATCTCGTCATATTAAAAAAAATATCCAGCTATTACTATTATATTTTTATTTTTGAGAAGAGGACAAGCAAGTATATTCTACAGTGTTTTTCTTAGTGAGCGAAATAGAGACTAAAGTACTCATTATTTTTATGAAACTTTTATAATTATTATTTCATTCTTGAGGAGAGAACAAATATAATTGGAAAAGATATAAGTATTGAGTCGGTATGTGTGTGTGCTCATGAAAAATGGAATATAACACCAAGGGTAGGTTTGTAATTTATATTCTATTATATATTATTAAAAGCAATGTTTGCATGTTTGTCGACCTCTAATAACTCCGGCCAATCAGGCGCCACAACATTGCTAGAACTCTTGGACTCAGTCAGGTGTTTGTTAACAAGGCTAAGAGGGTATTTGAAACCTCTAAAAGACACGGTTCCCTGCCAAACTTCGAAAAAAGTATCAAAATTCATCCAAGACAATCTAGACAACTTGATCTTGGCGACATTTTATCCACCAAACATGCTGGATCTGAATCTCATAGATGTTTTTATGTGGAGTGCGATTGACCGAACCAACCGAATCCCTGCAACACCAAAACGAACTTATTTGTCGGGTATAGAAGGATTTCCAGGATTTTCTATGGGACCATGTGGCCTCCTCGCACTTTCGGACTCGAATAGAAGCTGTAATGATTTTTTTGAATGAAATAAATCAAAATTTATCAAGTTTTTAGAATTTGGTTTTATTTTTTTTAGTCTGATAACTGGTTGTAAAGAAAATTGTATTTGAAAAAAATATCAATTTTGCGGGACAAATAATTTTTGCGCACTGTATAAGTGTCCATATTGACTATTTTTTTTTTTTTTTTATCCTCCACATATCGAGACCTTCCATTTATTTGTATTATCCTCCAATGTGCTAATTTTCCAAATATGTCAAAAAACAATGAGGTCCCTTTCCTCTCATTTCAATTTTTTATTCATATAGAGAAATTATTTTCATAAAGTTAAAAGGTTGCAATCGTTGAATTTCATCATTCCAACGTCGCTGTCTCTAAAACCGATATAAAAAAAGTGCGTGCAAAACTTATGTAGTGTACTCATGGACTGGACCGAATAAATAACTAAATTACAAAAGAACCGGCCTGAGATTGGACAAGGCTGGACTTGGGGTACATTGTATAAGTTTATCCTCAGGGCTGGAAGGGACACCCAAAAAAGTAATTTTTGTTTATTACCAAAAAAGTTAATAAACGATTGTTGTTTTTCCAAAATTTAAATTTAAGTGAATTGCTGCAGATTTTTTCCCAAAAAATTCAATATTTTCAATTTAATAAAAATGAAATATTTTTATTTAAAAAAAATTAATAAGTGAAATTTTACTTATTTTATTAGTTTTTTAACAATAAGTTAAATGTTACAATTTTTTTCTAAAAATTGTAACAAATATTTAATTTTTGAATTTTTGAATTTTTTTTTCCAAAAAATTTAATTTTTCAAAAAAATTCCGATAAATTTTATTTTTTGGAAATTATTACATTTCTAACTTTTTTTTTTTTTTTGTATGATTTTATATTTGAAATTTTTTTCCAAAAAATTGAATTTCTTTTAAATAGCTATGGATTTTATACTTTATTTTTTCAAAATAAATCAAACATTGCATTAACCTTCCTTGGTTTTTCGTGTGGGCAAACTTATACAAAATGTACTCCTGGACTGGAACAATTCAATAAGGACCGAACCAACACTAACTGATAAGCCTATGATCTTGAAACTGTACAAAGTCTCCCCTAGACATTAGATTTAAAAGTGGCTACGTCATAATGACTCGTATTTTACTCATTCACATCTGTCTTTTATTTTTTCTATGATTTACATAAAATATTTTCTCAAATGTTTCTTTTATATTTATTTTTAATCCAATGTTGAAAAACTTATATGTACATACATAGAAGTTATTTGATTAATGCTACTTCCAACCCAGATAGTATTTGTTGATTGTGTTTAAATAAAATGTTAAACAAATTTTTTTAAAGATAAATTATTATAAATATATCAATATTTACTAAAATATATAAGGTTTTTACATATAAGTGTTAGTTTTTGGAAAGAAAATACTAGACCAGTTTGAGCTTTACTCACAACCAACCTTGATTTACAAAATAAAAAATTGGAAAACAAACATATGTGGCTCGTCAACACAGAAGCAAGCCATAATGTATTTTCTAAAAATGGAGGATGGATTACCTTTGCATTCTGAAACGAATTATTGTTCATTTCTATAAACAAAAACAATTTATGAACCCCTTGGTGTGTAGCACAAACTGCGCAACTTAAAGTAGGCAATAAAAGAAGAAGAAATTGATGGATTATTTTTGAAAGCGCCAATATTGGGGCCAATAGAGGTCGTTTAAATGGAATAAAGGTTATAAAATATCGCTAGAATTCTTAGCTATCTTAAATTATCTTCACAAATTTGAAATGAATTCCTCAAATAGACTTAAATAAGTTATCAATTTTCGAGGACGAATTATTGGCCATTTTTTTAGCAGTTTATTCTTTGTAACCCTTTGGGTTATTGGCCAATTACACTCTTAAAGTTGCCAAAATTGTGTGTCACAATATAAGAATGAGAAATTGATGGATTATATATATAAGGGGGGATGTAGTTAGGCAAACTAAATCTAATCTATCAAGATCCTCCATAGTCACAACTCTTGTACACCATGTATACAGGGTGCACAAGGTATCTGTACAGCGAAAAAGGTTTTTATTTTTAGATGCAAATTTCTCTCCAATAGGTTATCAGATTAAAAAATTAAAAGCAAATTCTGAAAACTTGATGGATTTTGATTTAATTTCTCCAATAAAATCCCCTCCATTCTCAATTACAGTCTCTATCCAAGGCCTTTCCCACTTGGCCCCTCGCCCAAACCTGGAATTCCTTCTTGATCCGACTGATAAGTATTATAGTATATATAATATACACCATATAAACTATATTATATATAGTATTGCAGTGGGCTCTGTGGCTTTATGGTTCGATTGCACCCCAAAATAAAAATTACATTAGACTCCGATCCGGGGAGTTCGGAGGTCAAAAGACTGGCGAGATGAAGCGGTCAAATCGATTAGGAGCCAATGATTTATTTTCAGGTATGGTAGAGAGCAGAGTACATTTGACACAAAGAAGGCCTCCAATTGGCAACCATATTGATACAGGGCAAAACTTGGTCTTTAGTACGTACAGGTAGGCATCAGTGTTGACCCTAAAGCCCTATGGGAACAAATGAGGAGGCATGACGTGACTTTTGGAGCTAATCAACCCAAACACCATTACAAGTGCTTGGAACTTTATCTTTATGACGATGGGCACATCCTTGGGGAAGAAGGCCAACCACCTGTTGTTATGTTCGTAGGCCTTCTGGTCTTAATAAAAGTCCTGGCGCAGATTCCAAGGAGGCTACTTGCCTTTCCTAAATATTTGGGACAAGAAATTCGTACATGGATTCTATTTCTTCCGAACTGGTAAAGGCTTGAGCACTCCTTGGAATCTTGTATAAAGGAAGCAAAATAAATTGGTATTTTTTTTTCTGGATTTGTGTTTAAGATTGTTTATATGCTGAAGGCTCACATATGAGTAATTTAGTGGATAGCACTGAGAAAGGGGTACAATAAATAGGGCTTTCCTTTTGATAAAAGGCCATTTTTTAAATTAACTTCGCATCATTTTTCATATTGAAGACTATGGTAGTTTATATACATATAATTTTATATGAAAGATATGACAAATTGTCATTTCATGGTTAAAATAAAATATCCAAATATAAAACGAATAAATAAATTGAGTGTGCATGTTTTGCTTTTCTTCTCACTCCATCCTCCAATTGGAAAGAAGTGGTAAAAAGATGAGACAAGTGTCCTTGGAATAAATTTATTTTCCCTTCTATACATACGGGTTAAGGATTTTAAATTGGGAGGAAATATAGACCTCAATATTTAGGCAAGTCTGATGTATATGTTTATGAAAGTGTACTTATTAGATTCAACTGACAAAACTGTTTCGGAAAAAGTATTAAAATCTTTAGATGTCCTCCAAAAACGAACGGCAAGCGGTCATTATTGTGAAGCTCCGAGGCAGATAAACAACCAAGGGCGCAAGTAACTCCATACATAATGAAGCTAAATATCTTAAATTGACGTTGAGAGATCTGGTGTCAGGCTCGAATTTTAAATTGCTGTAATTTGTCTAAATTATTCAATTAGAAGCAGATTTTTGGGGACAACCCAACATTTTTATGACTCTTATGTTTTGAGCTAAAGAAAATGTGTCTTACTAGCAACACAGATCTGAACCCCTTGGTTTACATTGTGTGGGGGTGTCTTGGAGATAGATACACATAAGTCCATTGACTCCTGATGTGCTTCCATCATCGAGGCAGTGTCCGACATGGACAAAGAGTACTTCATTAATGTACTCCTGTGTCATGTCAAGGAGTACTAGAGAAAAAGAGTGTACACTTAAATAGCGAGGATAAATACTCAGGCCTATATTTAAAAAAAAGGATAGATATAACAAATAAAGAAGCGTTGTAGTTCACTTAACACTACTCGTATTTTATTAATCATATTAATCAATTATTATTAAAAAGATATTTTTAAATTCAAACAGTTTCCTTATTTTGGGTTTTTGAGAGACAGGCTAGCCCACCTATTTTTTTACGCCAGTATAAAGTAAATTAAAGGACTGATATCAAATATATAAAAAATATTTTTATTATAACTTGAAGCCAACAAAGAATTCAGAGTATTTTAGTACATACTTAGTTAATATATATATATATTATTTAAAGTATTTAATTATTTTATTTTTCTACAATTCTTATCATTTTTTACCCTTTTCCTTCCTTTCCTTATTTCACTATTAATTTCCGATACAATATTTTTGACTAAACAATTGCAAATTGAATAAGCAATTTTATAAAATATATCCTTGAAGATATGGCCATCATTACATACTTTCGTAATAATTATTTCCATAGTTCAGTTCCCTCCAATTTTATTTTTAAAGCTTTACTGAAAACTTTCGGCAACGAATTTGAGCCCATGAATTTATGTTTGGTGCTTTCATTGTCAAATATTCCTAAATGGACTAGACTTACTTGGCAGCAAATGTTGAAGACAAGGTCTGAGAGAGTAACAGGGCTACCTCTAATAATTTGGTTTAAAATTTTTTCCCTTATCTCCTTCAATTGTTGATTCATGAAAGAGAGAGTCAGCAAGTTTTAGATTGCACCTCTCTATTCATCTTGGGTTTAAAACCTTTTGATTCAACTTGTAGGCATATTTAAGACATTTTCCATGTTCAAGAGTATACATGTCTTGAATGTGTTTCATCCTGGGTTTTATCACATTGTCATCAAAGTCTGGACATTGAAATTCCTTCTTTTTTTTAAAGTTAGAATAATAACTTTTGAATAAATCTACGTTATCAGAAAGTAAATAAACTTGACTTCCTTCCTTATTGGGATTTGGTTCGACATAATTCATGAAGGAAAACAATTCTATTGGAACTGTCTCCGTCCGCTGATATAGCAGTTAGATCAAAATCGATTCCAGTTAATGCCGGCACTTCTTCTGAATATTTGGAACATATTGTCTTAGAGTCGATCTTGAAAATGGGGATCAAAGCAACCATATCTGAATAGGAACCAGTAATACTTCTTATCATTTAGCACAGGGGTTTTTGTCACTTCATTGTTCTCGATTCCAAATTATTTGCCACCAACATATTCATTTATTTTCTCACAATATACTTCATCTAGCATCAGACATACCATCTTCTCTCTTTCTGTCAAGAAACAAGCAATTCTTGGTTTAAGATACTTTTTGGAATATTCAGTTAATCCAAAGTGTCTACTAAGTTGAGAGATAAAATTATTTTTAAATGTGATGAAGAGGGAAACATAATATATTGTTATTAGTTAACAGTTTATAGAGAGCAGGTGAAGTTATATGCCATGATGTAGATACAGCAACAAGGAAAGGAGAACATCTTTTGGCTCTTCTATTTTTCAAGCAAAGTTGAATCTGTCCTGATACAAAATCCATCTTTATTTCTAACTACATCACTTTCCATTTCTTCCTTTGCTTCATTCAACAATTGAACTCCTCGGTGTATTTCTTTCATTGGATGTTCCTTGCCTGCTGAATTTTTCAGAAACACAAGGATGTTTATTACCTCTGAAAAGAGCGAAATTTTATCTTTAGAGATGTGATAAAATTTGAAGGCGGCAATTATATAACCATTGACCCAAATTGAAAATTTAATGCAGTCCTTCATCTCTAAAAAATCCTTTATTTGGGGAGAACCAACTTCATTCTTGATGTGCAAATTTTTCAGCAGGCATGTTCCAATATACACTACTAAATATATTTGAGCGAGTTGATCATGTCTTTGTCTAAGAACAATTAGAATTTATTCTTCATTGCCTCATAGACTCTTTTGTATCTTTCTTGACTTGAAGAAGATAATGGCCTGCTCTGAGTAATCTTTTGTGATAAATAAGCTGGAAGATTTTGAAATTTGGATGGTACGACGTCCTTTTTCAAACAATGGCGGGTCAAACATTTAGACTTTCTCTTTATATATTTGTTTGTATCATTGTTATGGCTCTTTAAGACACTTGAGAGCAAATGGCGACCACAGACCACTAAATTCTTAGATAGCTCCTAGTTATCACGATGTATTGCTCGCACCCATTTTTTGTAGATATCAGGAAGTTTCGGAAATGCATGAAAGCTGACGTTGTTAATCTCATGACCATTTTACCCAGCCTTGCATCTTACTTCTACACATTTATTAACCATCTTTTAAAAATTAAGCAATTAATTATGGTAATTACAAAGATTGACATAAAAAAAAAATTAAATAAAACTTCTTGGACTTCACTGTTATCAATATATTTTAAGAACCCTTCCTTAACGACGATAATGGATTGAAACTATTCCTTGATCTTTTGAATTTCAAGCGTTAATTTATATTTTTATTTTACGACACACTTCCCCATGCACTGAATAGACAATATATATATCTTCTATAATAAAATGAAAAGAAAAGAACTATGGACAGTAGTGTTAGTAGGAACGGAGTTCGTAGAAATAAAAAGGAAAAAGAGGAACTGTACTGGAAGCTGTTTTTAAAGCTGAAGGTGAAAAGTTTGAGTGGCATGCCCAAGGGTGCAAGAAACTACATATATTATAATACTAGAGAGCTTAAATTGATGTAAACAGATCTGGCGTCATGCTAGAATATTAAATAAGTGCAGTCTGTCCAAATTTGATAGTTGGAATGGGATTTATTCCGGAAAAAACACCGTTCTTAGACTTTTATGTTTTGGGCAAAGGAAACGTGGCATCCTAGCTTGGCAGATCAGAACCACTTGGACCATTATGGGGGAACCTCTTGGAGAGAGAGTCCAATAAACGTTCATTGACACTCTTGACTAAGTGCGGTCTCCCATTCTTAAGGTACATTATTCTTAAATTTTTTGGATTGAAAATCCCCACCGTGTATATATATCGAGTGTAACAAAGATTCATTTACACTGTCTCTCCAACTTTGTGTATTTTTTGACGAATTATCCTTAATTTTTATCAATAAATTATTATTATTAAGCTTTTAGGTACGTCACAGATTACTCTTATAAAGTAGCCAAAATTGATCGATCAAATAAAAGAATGATAAATTGGAATATTTTATTTGCAAGGGGCAACAGGGGGGGGGGGCAAAATAAGTCTCCCAAATCAAATAAAGATTCTAAACTATACCTAAGATTATTAAATATCTCAATTCATTTGAATAATAAGCCGAGGATTAAATATGTGTTAAATAAAGTCGTCAATATTACTCGTCCCAATAAAGGAATGAAAAATGACTAAATGTTCATTGAAATACCATACCAGGGTTAATATAAGTCTCTTAAATCAAATAAAGGTTCTAAACTATTAGGGATGTATTTTTATAAGAAGTAAAAATAAATTAAGATTTTGTCCTATTCTTGTACTTGTTCAAGATTGTCTTTATGTTGACGCATCACATATATTATGTACAAGTGGCTATTCAATAGTGTCCAAATAATCTAATTTAATATATTTGGCATGTCAAGACATAATCAAGCTATAATGACTTTTCTCAATATTGAGGGTGAATTACACATGTATAATGCAACGACGAATATTTTTTTTCAATTTCTATTCAAAAATTATCGTTACTAACCCTTCGTGTGCGCCGCAAATTGCACTTGATGTAGTCATAATTGATTTGTAGTGCATTAAATATATTAAATAATAAACAAATACGACAGAAATTCTAATGGAAGAAGTTTTAATCACATCTCTGTTATCATTTAATATTCATTTGACATGATGGATTATTCAAATTGGAAAAATACTCCTGGATTGACAAAAAAACATAAAATCATTATAATATAAGGATATTAATGAATACAATTAATAAAAGAAATATTTTTCTTCAAAAGAAAAAACTCATTAATTTATCTGATATGACAGATATAAAATATGAACAATACCTATTTATCACTCAATCATTTGAAATTGAATTAAAATATACAACCGTTGATATCAATACCGAGTGGTCCATTCAAATCTGAACACTGAATTTTCAACTTCAACAAAATATATTTTATTAATTAAGAATAGAATATCAAAAAATAAATACTATAAAATGATGTGTGTCTGAGCTCCCTTAATGATTAATCAAACCAATTTTAGCGGCAACGATGGCTTCTAGGCGGCGGCAGAAGGCCTGGCACCCACTGTGCATGTAGTTCTCAGTCATAGCGTCCCAGTGCTGGCTGATAATGGCTTTGAGGGCCTCGGTGTTTGCATGAAAGACACTGAACGTCTTCCCTTCGACATGAAAACAAAGGGAATAGTCGAGTGGGTTGGCATCAAGACTTTAAGGGTGCTAAAAGTGTCAAGAAAGAACTCAAAAGAGTCTTGGAACGGAGGAGAAGGGGGCTTTTGTTTTGTTTGTTTTTCCTTGCTAGAGTTAAAAGTTGCCTCTCCACCCCCATAAGGCTATTTCTGCCAACTTTTTTTGATAGCTCTCTCGAGAGTTTATTGTGAACCCCCGAGATCGCTTGCATGGACTCTCATGGACTTGATGGGATTGTCCTGGGCTATTTTTATAACTCATCCAGCACCAATTTCACCTTTTTGACAGAGCATTTTTTTACCTCTCCAACGTTCTGTACTTGCTGACGGTGTAGACAGTGGTCCTAGAGAGAACCAACTGCTTGGACTACGCGAATGGAAATTTGTCGATCAATTCAAATGTATTTTTCTCGACTTTTATGTAAGCTGAGGAGCTCAGTTTTCTTTTGTATTTCAACTAATTATTTATGCTTTAATATATCGAAATATGAACTCATTTCAATTGTCCAACCTCCAATTATTATTAAATTAGTCATTGTTCAGATTTACATAGACATACAGGTATATTAAATATAATTTTTTTGGCCAAATGCTCCAAATTGTCTCTTTTAAAAAGCATAGTAGTAACATAAGTAAAATGTTTGGGCTTAGAATGACTTAATTTCTCTGCACCATTAATTTCTTCAAAGATGAGTTTGGATTTTGGAGAGTCTTAGTAAGAGGAGCTAGGGATTGTGATGGATGGGAACAAGCATTTGTTTTGTTCTGTCTGTATGAAATACCCTAAACCTTATTGTATCTTAGAGTGTTTTGTTTTGTTACTATGCATAAATAAATATTTTAAAAAATGTCTTCTTTTTTTAATTTTCCTTTACTGCCTTCCAAAAACAGAAACAAAAGGTAAGATAATAAAAAAAATTTATTATTTATAGATCTTAATAGTGTATAAAATCCAATCAAAACTTGTCCTTATGATCGGGCTTCTTCGTTCCGAAATGCTATTATCCTTAACTTTGAGTTGAGTGTTGTGTAGGGCACAAAATATTAAATTTAGTGCAGTTCAATACAAGAATCAAGGGGTTTTCAGAATTATATAAATATATATGTATATTTATTTTTTTTCTTTGGAGGGGGGCGACTTGGTTTTCGTAAAATAAAAATTGAAATTTAATTTTTTTGGGAAAAAAAATTCAAATATTGTTTTATTTTTTTTAAATACAGAGCTATTCACAAAAAAAAAAAAATATTTCAAAAATCCCCAGCTGTACACAAAAAATTTTGTACATTATTTTTTTTGATTTTTTATAAAATACAAAGCCATGGACAAGCAAATTTTTTTGGAAATAAATTTCAAAAATCCATAACTATTCTCAAACAATTTCAAATATTAGTTTTTTTTATGGGGAAGGGTGGGCTGAAGCCCTCCAGCCCACCCATGTGGACCTACCTGAGAACTCATAATCTTTTAGGTGACATAATGGTTAAAGATGCCAAAAAGAGCCATTCACGGTGGGCATAAAATCTACGCTTGAATTGGTGCTATTAAATATATGTTAAATATTGTTGAGAATCGGTCCAAACCCGAATCTTGTTTTTTGTTCGGTCTTAATTAATTTTTCTTCAGTGATTTGGACTAATATTTTACCACAGATCACAATCTCAGACCCTTGACCAAAAAAATTTCAAAGGACAAAATTAGTTTGGTGTACTGAGACTGGTCTAGTATTTTCGGATCGAAATCCAACACGTAAGGTAACCCTGAGAGTCAACATTTATTTATCAACTAGTGGTAAGTTACCAATATTGTCGACTCTACAGGGTCTGCAAGCTAACTGTGCCGCGATAAAGATTTGATTTTTTTTTTTTTCAAATTGTATTTTCTCTCTTATTAGTTTTCAGACTAAAGAAATAAAACTATATTCTGAATTCTGAATCAAATCCTGGAATTCCTTTTGATCTGACTGATAAGTTCCTCTTCAGTGTTCCTGGGGATCGATTGGTTTGTCGTTCGATGGCACCTCACACAAAACAATCCATGGGATTGAGATCTGGTGAGTTTGAAGGACAAAGTCCAGCGAGATGAAGTCGTCAAAATTGGCTTGGAGCCATTTAAGACTCTTTTTTTTCGAAGTGTAGCAGAAGGTAGATTCCTGCTGCCTCATGTAAGCTTGCCAATTGGTAACCAAATTGATCCAGAACAAAAATTTGGTCTTTGCCACGTCCAAACAAGCATCAGTGTTGATGCTGAGGCCTTGGGTAAACGCATGAGGAGACATGACGTGCCCTTCGGAGCTAACCTCCCCAAAGACCGTGGAATGGGGTGGGAATTTTCTCTGAAATACAACAGGGATATCCTTGGTAAAGAAGGCCTACTACTTGTTGTTGGTGTTGACCTTCTGTACCTCAAAAAAATTCTCGTCCAACAAATATCAGGCATGTCTAGACGTAGTGGGTGCTTTAGGTGGTTGATGAGCTTTTTCGAATACTTTAAGCGCACTTCCTTGGCCCTTTGGTCAGGATCTGGCCCTTCCTCATCTTTTATGTGTTGTAACAAAAGTTTTCATGAATTCAAAGCCGTATCAGCAACTCTGACCGGCCCAATTCCCAAGCTATTGCTCTGATGGACTTCTCTGGGTCCCCATTAACGATTTTTTGGATTCTGGCCACGAACTCCAGCGTCTAGACTCAGTCACTTTGATCTTTGAACTCAGCCCTCTCATGTTTGCTTTAGAGGCCTCAACTTCTCTCCTAACCTGGAGAACATACATCTCCCTCACTCCCAGAGTTTGAGCAATTGTTATGTTGTAGCTCACGGCGCAGATTTCAAAGAGAGCCCTTTCCAAATATTCAGGATAACGAATTTAGTAAATTGTTTCAATTCCTGCTTAAGTACCCGCGTTTAACCTAGAATGTGCACCAATTTAAGGAAAAACAAAAAGGATTGCAACCATACAAGGGATTTTCTATTAATACTGTTTTTCAAGTTTAAATAAATTTAGATAATAAATTATTCTTGTAGAAAGGTAATTTAATGGAAGTGAATTAAATTACAAAAATACTACAATACTTAAAAGAGAACTTACCTCATAAAAAATAAATGTAGAAAATTTATGTTTAATTACATATGGAAATTAACTTTCTTTGTTGTTAATAAGCCCAAAGGAATATATTGTAGTTAAATTATTTACTGAATTGGGTCCTTCCGGCATTTATTTAAATTCCTTTACCTGAATAGATCTTTGTTTCAAAGCAAGCACTCCTAATTATTGCTGAATATCAAATTGAAGTCCAGTATTGCTACAATAGATGAACAATCTTAGATATAGTTTATTATGGCGGTAGTACCCGACATTGTCTGTAATTTTAAGGTGTTGACGAATAGACAAAATTTGTTTTATTAATATAGAGGATTATTTCCCTACAAATCCTGAGTATTACCCTCTGTTTTTCATGAGAATGCACAAACGTACCTAATAAATACTTAGATGTTTTCTTCTCAAGGATAACAGAATAATGATAACAGCTCGATAAAAATAATAATTCCAATAAAATACATTTTTATAATAAATAGTAGAGCTATAGTTTAATATAGTTCAATTTTCTTCACACACTCCTTGAAGACAATTATTTCTTAATGGATTACCTTTGATAGCGATGATGGCCTTCAAGAAGCGTCTAAAGGCTACAGACCCGTTTCAGACAATCTCTTCGTTCATTCTTTCCCTGTGCTCATTGACATAGGTTTATATTTTAAAAAATTTGGAAAAAAATGGTATAGAGCTTTAAATCCACGTGCAGTCAGAACTTAAAGTATGTAGTATTAAAGTTAGGGCTTGACCGACTTCAAAACTAAGTTCAGAAGTCCTTTGCATTGATGAAGATGTTATATTTTCATACAAGGTGTGAGCATAGGTCTCTCCCTCAACAACAAGAACTTGCATCCCGCCTCCTTGGCGTTTTATGAAACAGTAGACTTAGAAACGCCCATGTATTTTGCATGGATTGCCATTATCCTCCGTGGATTGGCTATGATGGCCTCCTTCATGGCTCTCTGTTCAACTTTTTCCTGATCTTCATAGCCAGTTTTGTGTCTAAAAGCTAATCCTTCATTCTAAATGCCGAAATCCACTGCTTCCGAGGTAGAAAGTGTTCCCCTTCAAAAATATATGTGGGAGTTAGTCTCGCCGGAAGATGTGAAGGGAGCTTTATTTGAACGTCTCTTTCTGAGCGAATTATTTCTGTGAGAGTGACGTGCGATGTGGAAAACAAATATAAACTCAGCTGTTCATAAAAGTTAAGTTATAAGAGATAATAGGAGAGTTCTAATTTCTAAGCTCTTGGGTCTACGTGCATCAGAACGTAACGTCAAGAAGGTTCAAGATAGGAATGAAAGTGATCACATCGGCTTGACCAGAAGTCATTTCGACTTAATCGTGACACCCCAACGCCAGTTTCTTGTCTGAGAGCTTCCTCTTAATTCTCATTGCTGACAAGCTGCTGCTTGACGAGGTGGACTGTGATCATGTTCACCTTGAGTTCTTCAAAAAGCTCTGTGGAAGATATTTCCTCCCAGAGAACTGCTGAGATCATAATCCAAACGTCTCTTTCTGATCTCATTTTTAATGGGAGAATGAAGTTCATACAACCTCACAAATTGAGATTTTAAGAGGAGTGCTCTTATTGCCTTACAACATTGGGTATCTTTGAGTGCAGCTTGTAAGAAACAAAGATTTTTTTATAGAGATGACAGTTTTGAAATTGGTTGACTCATAATCCCGAATTATATGAGTTAAAAATATCATGTAAGTCCTTCTTTAAGGGAGTGGATCCACCCTTGTGTATTTTTTCCCTTCGCTCTATATGAATGCACAAAAAACAGATGTGACTTTTATTTTAGCAATACAGCCAAATGATCTGTAAACTTTTATTATGGGTAGTTTTGCTATTTATAACTCTCTCAATCAGACATTCCTCTAGTTATTAATGTTTCTGTATGATTTTTTTAAGACTATATATTTCCATACTTCCTCCTAATAAATGGAAGAAGGAAAACAATTGAACAGTTTATGGAGTTCTTTCTTTTTTATATATACTGCTTGCTCTGTTGTATTTAATTTGTGTCTATTCAAAAAGAATTGGATATATGTCGTTCTTCCGCACAAAAGCAAGCTATAATGATTTTTACCAAAAATGAGTTCAGATTACCTTTCTATTCCTAGACAAATTATCCTCTATTTCAATCAACAAATTAATCTTATTAACCCTTTGAGTACGTTGCAAAACCTCCCCCTCAAAACAAATTGAGGTATGGTCAAGTATAATTTTTTTACTTTTTGTGTTATTTTGACATTGACCTCTTCAATGGCCAACTTTTATTATGACCGTATATAATCTACATAACAATTTTGATCAAAATCGATCTTTAATTTTTGCTTTAATCCTCGTGACTAACAAACAAACTAAAAAACAGGGACAAAAACATAACCTTCAACTCCGTTGGCGGACGAAACTGAAAGAGCACAAACCTTCTCCTATCATTTCTTCTCTATGTTAAACCTAAAAATTGTATCCATACTTTAATATGTGGTATATATTCTGTTCCACAATGGGTTGATTTCATTATTATATCTTAATTTGTTCAAATTTATAGATTTTGCGGGGTTTTTTTTCACCTTTTATGTGACCTTAAGCGTTCATTATATTATATGAAGCATATATATTTATTCATTTTTAAGTGAGTTTAAATAAAAAGAAACTACATTAGAAATAATAAAATAGTATACCATGTACATTGAACGTCAATACATTTAAAATTTTGAGGTTGCGTTGATTTTATAAAATTGTTCCGGCAGATTAAAATTACTATTAATTTTAATTTAATTTTGTCGTGAGTGTTATTAAAAGGAAGAAAAACATTAATGACAATTCATTTTCCTTTACCCTTTCTCGTCAATACTCCGTCGAATAAAAGATTTGAAGCCTAAAGGAAGGCCTCCGCCTTAACATCGAAGAGCCTACACTATGTTCAAAACATCTGTAATTAAAAAGTCAATTTTAAAATGCACTACATTTTGAGTTGAGGTAGCATCATCCAGTCATCTATGGTCACATCCACCCCGTATTCATCTTTAATTTTTCCTCTAGTATGGTACAAACTCCTAGAATATAAAACATATTTATTAAAGCTACATAAGTTCACCAATGTGAGATTTGTACCTCAATATGTTCCAAAGTTATTGTCGATTATGCATTTTTAGAGTTTTGTGCTACCTTGACCTTCATCTTGAGAAACCTTATTTGTGAAAATTTAATGAAATCTTACTGTGCCCATATTCAATCTTCGTATTAAGTTATATCAAAATCGATCCATAACTTTTTCTATAATCCTGATGACTAACAAAACAAACAAACAGAGGCACAAACGTAACCTCTGTTCAACTTCTTCGACAGGAGGTAATTCAAAGTTGAAATATTTTAATTGCAAGGCTATATTGTGGCTAATATAAGTCACATGAACCAAGTCAAGGTTTTAAACTAAAGCAAAAATTCTTTGCTTTCTTAACTCATCCCACAAATTTGAAGACTTGGAAATATTATGAAATATTGGACTGTATTTATATATGAACAAATTAAAATTGGGATTTTCTCATTTTTTTGATTTTTGTGCAAGATTGTTTTTGTCTTGGTGCACAACATATATGTAAATATGTAGGATAATTTATGTGTGGAGTTAACAAGAACACAATCTAGCACAAATATTTTATATAAATATTCTCGAGAAAGAATGATTTTTTTTTCAAAATTAAATATTAATTGGCGAATTATCCACATTTTCTATAAACAAACCATTCGTATTGACGCCTTTGGTGAGTTGCAAACCCCACTTAAATTTTCTAAGTTGATCGTCCCAATAAAATAATGAGGAAATTTATCTGAAATTAATTTTCAATATATATTAAACTTTTTATTGAATTATTTAAATAAAAGTTGCTTTTATGATACAGTTTGTCTTTTTGTTTTTTGACAGGGGGAGCAATTTAAAAGTTATAAAAGGATATTGGAATAAAAATAATGGTTATTTATATGTTGGATGGTAAATTACGGGGTGTACGATCAAAAAAGAAGGGTTGGAAGAAGTGGGTTTAAGGGATATGAGATTGAATGGAAATAATAAAAGTTTTTATTAATAAGGTTTCCTTGTATGGTTTTGTTTTTGTTTGAAGAAAATTGATTTAAAAGTGGTGCTGCAAGAAGACAAACAAATAGAGGTCTTCTTAACACTCGAATTCCTTAAAAGAACATGGCAGAGCTCGTCAGAGTTAGAATTTAAAACGTAGAGTGAATTGCTGCCAACATAAGAGCTGAAAAGGACACCAAAACAGGTGGGAAAGTAGAAGAACATTTGTGTGGGAATTTATTGATCAGCTCCAACTCAAAAATTTTAATCAGACAACCTCCTGGGATATGATCGTGTCACAGTAAACAATTCGAATACCTATGAAGGACTATAAGTTTGACATTTGAATGAAGCACCTGCTTATTACAGAAACGCAGAGGGTGAAAAGAATGGCCAGACTAAAAAATTTGAGATCTTGAAGTGGCAAATCCGTTTGTCTTTTTTTGGTGGCCGTCCTTGAGAATAAGGTCAATGCTACTCCCCACCCCAACCTCGATTCACTTGAAATATCCATAATGAGGGAGTTGAACTCATATCGGACCAAAAAAATTGTCAAGGGTTGATTGTATCTAGTAATACACTTAATGGTAATTTTAATAAATTGGAAATGTATCTGGTGAAATTGTATTCAAACTCGGTGAAAGATAGGTCCTGTGACACAAGAATTCCTTATGTAATGTTTTGACTCAATTAAAAACAAAAAGTAACGAGTAAAAAAGCCACAAAGGAGTGAAATTTTGAAACTTCTTGTACACAGCATATGTCCTATAGTCATATCCAAGGAGCTCGGAGGCAGCTGTACCAGTGTTTCTCGTGTCAGGAACTTATTCACCACCACCATGGTCTTGGCAAATGTGGGCAGCACAGGTGAAATCTCCCTCCCATTTTTGTCGTTAGGAAGAAGTGACTTAATACAGATGCTTACATCGAATTTTTGGATAAAAAAAGTACTACCTTGGACCAGAGAAAAGTTCAGGGACAACTTTGTTTTCACTCAGACGAAGCTCTGTGCCATCACAGTGCCAAGATCCAAGCCTTCCTGATAGACAACTTACCAGACTTTTGACCTCAACTTGTAGCATCTCTTCTACTTCTCATAGGATTGTCCAGTCTCTAGAGGCTTCCATCAAGAAAACGTGGACCAAGCTCGAGTCTGATACAATAGTCAAGGCCTTTAAGAGATTTAGGCCTCGTAGTGGGATAACTAATAGAGCTGAGGGCTTACATATTGAATAAAAGCTGTGCTGAGTACTATTTTCAGATGATTTTGTACAATAAATGTCCTCACAAAACCTCTTGTTTAAATTTTACTCTTAAAAAACAGAAAATAATAGAATGTGTACCACTAGATCAGATCAAACTTCAAGTTTCTGACACAGTGTTGAAGTTATGAATTATTCAGGGGTGCTTTTTTATGGATGTTTGACACTTTATTACTATATACAGAATTTTGTAATTGAAATAAATTAGTTTATATAAAAGTTAAAACGAATGAATAGTTCATTGGTTGATTTGCAATTTTTTGTCATGCACCTGCTATATTAAAAGAGGAACACGATTACATATCCACTATATTCATAAAGCAAGGTTTGTCTGTTGTCTACACCAAGCAGTGCCAGAAACTCCTGCTAGCTATGAAATAATTAAATACTAGAATTTCCAGAAAACACGATCCTTCAAAAAAAAGCCTCCAAAGAAGTTTTGCAAAAGTTATATGGGTACTAGCTTTGGTCTTTGTCCTAAAAATCCTATACCGGTCTGAGACTGTTATGATATTTAGTGAACCGAACTCAATTGGTATTTTGTTGAATTACGGTTTAGATCAATCCCAAAGAACAATTCATTCTAGAATGGTCCCAAAGAAAAATTTAGTCTAAATCGGTCTCATTACAAATTTGCTCAACCCCGATTCTATAGATGCATTATAAGTAACTTCTGGTGTACTTCAAAATGGTGAACATCGACCTATAATAATGTCATAGGAAGTTAAATGTGTCATATAAATTATATTTGCACAACTAATAAATTAGGCGGATAGGAGAGGATAAACCAGTCCATAGTTTGAGATAGGAAAAATTGTCCAGCATTTGAAAAATTAAATTTCGATATGGAACGACGTAGCTCAATGGACAACGCACTCAGGAGAAATTATTCTCTTGAACTCAATCTGCATAGGTTTGCATACTGGTCTCCATCAGACCAATTAAAGGAAAATTATGAAAAAATCCATCAGCAGTCTGATATTGGAGTCTAGACCAGCAAGTTATTTTTTATCAAATTACTTAATAGCAAATTAAGAAAAGAAAGTTGGTTTTGGACTGAGTTTTAATACTAATAGGGAGTGTTGTATTGTTCCTTATTTATTCGGTCTAGTCTTAAGATCGGTCCTAAGGACTGTTGATCATAGGGACCAACCCTGAGGCACACCATCGTTCCTGAGGATTGTTAGTCCTTGATACCGATCCATAAGAGTCAGTCCTTGTAATTTTTGATAAAATAAAAATATCAATGGTTTATTATGCCAAATGAGATATACCTATAAGATTTATATTAAGATGATTGTACATATCTTGCAAAAATATTTTTTTTTTCATTATACTACAATATAACACGAACAAATTATATTGTTACGTATTTATATAATTTATTCTATTATGTAAAAGAATATTTAAAAAAAGGAAAATTACGTCACAGGGGATCGATTTTTCCTTCTTTAAAGACGGACAAGTGGTACCAGACTGGGTCGCGTTCCTTGCTCCTAAATAAGGACCAAAACAACACTACTAATAGCTACTAGGCTTGTCCTTATAGATTTCCTCAAATTTTTTATTTATAGTGTTACAAACCAATTTGTTAGAGCAATAGCATAAAGAATTAGAGCCAAATCACATATTGAAGTACTTACACGTCATAGTCTTTTGACAAATCTTTATGTCAAATGAGGATATAATTGTTTATCGTTTAGTTAACTGTTTTATGATCCCATAAAATATTTTCATGAAGATCCTTAATGTATGTATTACATGTATACATTACTTATATGTGTGTTTAAAAAACAATGGGACCCATTAATATAGTAATGTTTCTTTTAATAAATATGTAAATTAAGACGTTAATAAATAAATCTTTGTACAAAGATCATCTTTAAAACCTCAAATTCAAATTAAAGCTTCACATAAACATTTACCAGTAATATAAATTTAAACTATAATTTCTAATCATCTGTCTATTTTCTTTCTCCCTTATCAAGCCTCATACCGTTGATTGTTTGAATTCAAAATAGCTCTTGTTAAGCTCTAGTAACAAATTCCAACAATTGAAATGGATCATTTTAATAAAAATGGTGTCTACTTTTCCTTTATTTGCGTTTTTTTCTTTTAAATAAGATTTCGTTCCATTTTTCAAATGATCATTGAAAGATGAATTTTTTTTTAATACGAATTTTAATAAAGAATTATAAAAGACGTTCTCAGCTTTTTAATGGCCTTTTTGGATTAAATGTATCCCTATTTCATTTAGGAACGGTTTTAAAATTTTAGAAAGCAATATTAATTAATATTTTTTAAATATCGACATTCAAGTCATTCTTGGATATATCATTGCTAGAAATGGAGAAGCGTTGTTTATATTTCTTATATATCATAGCTACTCCCAGCTAATCTAATAAAACAGCATAACATCTAAGCGGCTCTTCTCCTAAACGCTGTTCAATTTATAAGGGTGATCATGTTTGATATGGAGTTATAATTGTAACTCCTTATTTGACTCAGAATAGAATTGAGGATCAACCTCAGAGTAATTCAGGCCTATGTGTCCAGATACTTCAAAAAAAGATACCGAAAATGAATATAATTACCCGAAGAATTTGAAGAGTGATAGGAAGGATAGCAACATAGCTGTCTTGACGTTTCAGAAGATAATTTACAAGGTGATGCGACGGAGAGTAATCCCGATTGTAAGTCCTCGTTGAACTCAGAGTAGAGTTGAGGATCAACATCGTAGTAACTCTTGCCAATGTCCTTGTTTATTTCCTTCTCCCCCTCATGTAGCTGATCTAATGAAACGTCATGAGAGTTAAGGTTCTCTCCTCTATGTCATTCTTAACATTGTCAGGGATTGTCATTGATTTTTGCTTCCTTTTTTATTTGAACATGCTCAAAATACGCACGATTTTCATCACTAGTTATAATATCCCTATTAATTTTCTTCTTCCTTACGTCACAGCTCCTTGTAGCTAATCTAATTAAACTCAGGGATTCAGCAAACCTGAACCCCTTCTAAATTATCAGTGATTTTTGGTTGTTGTTTTTTTTAACATACTCAAAATGCTACCGACTAACTAATGTTAATAACCCCAATATACGATGTTTCTTTTGATTTATGACGTCAAGGAAAGTCCCTTATTATAGTATTTAGACCAGATAAGCATAAAAATATGTCTTAAAACCTATATTAATAGATAAAAACACGCGTCAACAACATGAGTGATGAAATACTTAATGTTATAATTAATTCAATATTAAACTTTTTAATTAAATTGATTTAATTTACATTTTTACTTATACTTTGACACAAATTTTAATTGAAGGATGAAGGGGGAAAAAATTAAAGAAGTTTCTAATTTCTTGATGTACATATGCTTAGTATATGTATATTTATTTTTTTTAAGATAAAAAAATTCTTAGCTATAAATGTATGAACATATACTTCAATGTAAATATGTACAACTTTTATTTCTTCCACATCTTCAAGTGAATGTTGGAATTAAATATTTATGTACCAACTCAATTTCATTTGTTCGCTCGTTCTATACATTACAGGGCGGTTTGTTCTTTAACTTTTTTCTGAATTTCGATTATAGTTAGTGAATTGGTATGAAAAATACTTATGCAAAATGTTATTGTCCTACAATTTAAAGATTAGGTCGCACATCTGGATCAAATTATGAAAACAGACAAAACCCATTTACTTAGATATAAAGGAAACATTTTTTAGTTATTTTGCATTAAATAATTTTGATAGACATTTGTTTAAACTATAAAAAGTATTTATAAAGTTATTTCTTATCATTGTCCTATGGAACAAAAACAGAGAAAAAAGTTATAAAAATTTGAGGATCCACGGTTAGCGTTCATCATTTATTTATGAGAAGGAAAAGATCAAAAGATCTCTTTTTGTTCTATAGCATAGTTTTAGAGTAAAACATTATTAATATTGTCTATAGGTTAGAATAATGTCTATCATAATTAATACAAGTAAATTAATGTTAATGCGCTATTTTAATCTTTATTGACCAACTAAATAATTTTCTCTTCTTTCAAACTTTGAATGAGACATGCTGCCTAAAGATGACATCTTAGAGCAAATAAATTTTCTATAGATTATTTTCTTATAATATCACAAAAATTTTCGAAATAGCTGAAATCGAATTCGAAGAAAATAGACAAACAAACTGCTCCAGTATACACTATTAATCCGATAGATAAAATGTTTATTAAACTTTAATTTAATGTCATATTTCAGGTGTGTTTAAAAGTATATTTCAACCCTTTCTTAATTTATATTTCCAGCCGTGTTCAAGACTCTACCGCCAACATGAATGGCTCAAGTAATAATAACTCAGCCAATCTCCCGAATCAACCACCCCTGTTACCCCCAATGCAACCCATAACGACCATTTCAACAGCTTCACGCTCTGCACCCACTGCCACACCTCCTGTCATCCCGGCATGTTCATTATCATCAACGCAACCTCTTCCCTCAACGTCAAGCGTCCGTCCTTCAGGAGTTAAATTCTCGAACAATAATGGAGTTCTTAACCCAAATATATCATCAGGATCCTCAATTCCCTCTTCCGCTCCCACCGTTCCCCCTCCTCTCAATGGAGGAACATCCGGTGATGGAGGAAGAGGGCTACATTCACGTAAATTGAATTGTGGTGATCTCTATTTAGATTTAAGTGGAACTCCTCCACCTTCCTACGAGACCATTGTTCGACACAATCAGAGCCTAGTGGCACAAAAAAGGCGATCTTCTTCGCGCAATGCTTTTGGACCTCTTAGCTCAAGCCATCCCTCAAAGTCTTCTCTCACATCACGAAACTCCTTCGATAATTGTCTTCTTGATAACATTCGTGGGGACGAGATATTGGACCTAAGACGGGGTAGTGTGCAATCCTCCAGACGAATATTCCTCCGGGAAAAGAAGACAGTAAGTGCTGCTAGTCAGGAGAGTATTGACTCTGAGTGCTGCTCCGAGGACTGGAGTCGGGGGAAAAGCTATTACCGACCTAGAAGGGAGGATACTCCAAGAACAGTGGACGTCTCACAAAACTGCCAAACCTTTGAGGACCAAGCGACTCAGACAGAGGATGAAGAAGAAGATGACTATATATTCACTCCCCGACGACCAACAGCTGCTTCAGAGGAAGACTTTACTTCATCCAATGAAGCACGAGACAAACGGGACACGCAGTCGTTTAATATTTGTAGCAAATGTCTGAGCAGTTACCCCTTGGATAAGACTCACTCCCTCAGAACAAGATGCAAAAAGAGTGATCATGGACTAAGTAAAAATAATAATACTAGCCACAGTAATCAGAAAGAGGAGTCCGAGTTTTTGGACGCTGCCAGTGCGGAGTCAAGTGAAATTCTTCCTATATTTCAAAAATTAATTGAGGATAAAAGAAGCTCAGGGAGTCAGCTCTTTGAGTCGTTAGAGACAGAGGAGAGAAGAAAAGAGTTTTCTTCGGCTAGGTCCTGTCCGGACATTGCCGTTAAATGTGATATTGTTGAATATTTATGAGTGGAGACATTTCCAGTTTATAGTAATCATCATTATGTGACCATTGATTGGCTCAATTTCATGTCTTTTTCAATCTTGGAAACTGTTTACCACACTTCCTTTCTATCCCTCAATCCACATCATCATTAACTTTGTGAGTTGCCAAAAAAATAGTTGATTTTTTTTGTCAATCCACTCTTATAATTATATTATAATTAATTAATTTATCGTTATGACTATATATAAATTAATTTGTAACACATGTAAATTAGTATTATTTAATTGTTAAACACATGATGTCTAAGATTACCTCTTTTATATCCCTTTAGCAAGCTAAATGCAATAGTGGTGTGTCTACTGGAGAAGAATTATCCAACCCGTTCGACTCGACTCACTCAACCTCCACAAATTAAAATAAATATAGTCCTCAATTCTTTGCGTTTCAAATCCCATTCACTTTTATTTTTGGATTCTTTAATATAAATATTAGACTTCCTATCTAGGTAAAGCTATAAATTAAGACTGGCAAACAACGGTCATTTGCTAAAGGAGATTTCCTTGACTTGTGGAAAACTTTTTTCCGCAAGATGTTGCAATTGTAAACTCACAAGTAACGTTACTTGATATTTTTTTTCTTGTAACGATTGTCCTTTGTAGTTTAACTAAAAAGGTCAATATAAGGAGGTTTTGTAGTTAGTTTGAGATATAAAGGGACAGCCGCTATTATCACATCTTATGTCAGCTACTGCAGGGCGAATTTAAGGTATACATATGTGGCAAGTCAACACAAAAGCAAGCTAGACTAATTTTTCTCAAAATTTAATGTGGATTACAATTGTATTCCTCGACGAATCATCTTCCATTTCTGATTACAAATTATTCTTATTAACCCTTTGGATATACCACAAATGGCACTCTTAAACTAGCCAAAATGTATAATAACAATAAAAAAAGAAGAAATTGATAGATTTTATTTGAAAATGAGCATATTTGGGGAAATATAAGTCCCCTAAATCAAATATAAGTTACAATTGTATCTTGAATTCTTTTTTATCTTAAAGCATCAAATAAATTTGAATAATAATCTTAAAATTGACTCAAATTGAAATATTGGGTGATTATGTATATGAAGAAAAAACAATATTTGGGATCTTTCTCCTTTTCTTGATTAATGTTCCATATTGTTTTTACGGTGACGCAGCATATATATATAAATGTATAACAAATATTTCCTCTCTGCAATGGTTGACATAAAATCATGGAATAACAGTCCCTTTAAGCATATTATATATATTAGTGATGAGCTGCAACCTGAATTCTGCGGCTCTAGTATATTCGAGTTAATTAAAAAACCACTCGAGGAATTACAAGCTATACTCGTTACTCGCTTAAATACTTGCTACCCTCTGGAATATTCGTGACTTGCTTGAATACTCCTTACTTGTTTGAATACCCATTACTCTCATGGCTATGAAACTTACAATCTTTTGCCTGACAGATAATTTTAGGGTTATAAAGACAAGAAATCATTGATTGAGGGGTACTATAGCCCCTCCGGTCCACCCCCTACGGACGCCCCTGACATTATCAAACACTTTTAGTACGCTAACAAATTCGTTAGTCAAAAAATTATATTTTATATACAGGATTATTAAAAATTTATGATTTAAAAATTGTTTTTCCCTTGTAATAATAAAATTACCATTCAAATAAGTTTGGAGGATTTACATGCTTTCATATTCTCAAATAAGACATAATTTTTGACGAGTTACGAGTAAATACTCGCATTTTAGATACACGGCCCGAGTTTACAAGCTCTGCTCGTGACATAATCACTAATATATATATCTATGATTATAGAGTAACTGAAGGAACCCCTTACACCTTTGGCGGGCAAAAAAATTTATTCGTAGCGGTCTAAATTTGACCAAAAAATAGGGACGTGGTATAGTTTTGCTTTTCTTTATCTTTTTGTATTCTTTTTAAATTGGCAGTGGGCTGCATGTGTGGCTGCTTTATATTTTCTTGTTTTAGTCTTGATTTATTTACTCATGTCGACACAGCACTAAAATAGACCCATAGTTTTGAATCAATATGCATTTGTTTAATTTTGACTGCGTTTTAGAATGAGAGAAAAAGATTCTTACCTCTTCCAATTGTATTTTTACAAACAAAAATATCCCGAAATAACTTCCAGACAATTAGTTATTAAATATTATTATCAAATATTTCAAAGAACCTTCTCATGTGTTTTTTTTTTTCTTTCTTTCTATTTTTTCAATTTATTTAATTTGTAAATTTTTCTCACAAAAAAAATTGAATTTTTTGATTTTTCAAATTTCCGTTTTTATCATCACATGACTAATTGTAAACTTTGTACCATAATTATAGTAATTAATCTATGTATGTACTCATATTTGCTTAGTATGTAAGTACAATGACAGAAAAAACAAGTTGGAGCATTACAGGTTATATAGTTTTTTAAAAAACAAACAAAAAAAAACAATAATTTTTTTTCATTTTTTTTCTTTCCAAGAGTGGCCCCTACAACTTGTTGCAGCTTTGAACGATTTTTTTCTTGGTATTTTAGTTAAAGCCTGTGGTTCTTAGACTTTTTAGCAGTGTTTTTCTTATTATTTTAAACTTTGATCAAAATCCCAGTTTACAACCATGGACCAAATTTTATCTCGTCGACCAAAACAAAACGTTGTAGCTCAGTAAATAATGCACTAGGGAAAAAATTATTTTGCGAGACGCCCCTGTAGTGGCATTCTAAATTAACAATATTTACACTGTTCCCCGATCACTGATCTAGACCGAAACTCAAAACTAATATAAATTCTCGTATAGTTCAATTAAAACTATTTGTTAAAAAAAATCGGTTAGTTTATGCTTTTGTTTTGTTTTTTTGCAAAGAAATTGTTATAATCTTTTTATAAGCAAATATATATATTTCTTCTATTTTTACATAAATGGCAATTTATATGAGACCACCAAATCTCCCCACCCCCATTACGTTTTAGAGCTACCTGGTTTATGGAGGTCATAACATCCTAGATGAATAGGAACACAATCTCCTTCATTCAAACATTTATTATGGACAGCCAAAACACTCAAACTATTTAAAGTTTCGAAAAAGTTAAGGAAAAAAATTGTAGAAGGCTGCAACTTGTTGTAAATTAATTATCCACCTTTAAACATTTCTTATTAAAATCCCCTACTTATTATGTATAAGGGCTCGACCGATACAAATTTTATATGACCGATAATTTTTCTCTTCAAATAAACTTTTAGTATCAGAATTATAATCAAATAAAACCTCAACTTCATAATTTGATTAATCCCCGTAGCAATGCAGATCAATTATGGATCCTGTTTTATAGCGACTCTGGAAACACACTAAATGACGCCTCTGAAAATCCGAGTGCAGAGATAAAAAATGAACTTATTCATATATAAAAATTTAACTCGTTCATAATTGAAGGAAATATGTGAAAAAGGTGAAAATCCGAGGGAGCATAACAACCTCACCTTAAAAGATATCATAAACATTATAAACACTTTCAGGTAGAACAACGTTGCTGACAGAGAGTCATAAGAACACTAACATCTTTGGAGTAATTTTGTTGCAAACATTTTTAAGGTCGGTAATTTTGCACTATGACATATTAGCTCCAATTTTTTGATTCTATAGTATAGGCTAGAACGCAACTTTTAGTCATTTTTTTTTCTTTACATCAATGGAGGTTCTTACATTTATTCACTTGGGGCGTCCGTAGGGGTTGGCTGGAGGATTGTAGCCCCCCAAAAAAAAAAAAAAAAATTTTTTTGCTTATTACTAGAAAATTTTAAATTTAATTTTTTATTTGAAAATATTTATGGTTTTAAATTTGATTTAATTTTTCAAATTTTTTTCCAAAAAAAATTATTTTCTGTCAAAATTTACTGATGTATGAACTTTTTCCCTCAAAATTATTTTTAAGAGATTAACAATGGATTATTAAAATTTTTTATAAAAATTAATATTTGAATTGTACTTTTTTAAAAATAAAATCAAAAAAATTAAATTACCGCCAATAACTATTGATTTTTGAAATTGTACTCTAAAAAATTTTATTTTTTTGGGAAATGCTAATAATTTTCGCAAAAAAATTATTTTCTAAGAATTGCTATTGATTTTTGAAAATTTTATTGTAGAAAAATATTATTTTTTATTTTATTTTTGTATTTAAAAAAAAAATCAAAAACCAAGAACCCCCCTAAAAAAAAACCTTCTATATATATAATTCTGCAGACGAAATTAAGTATCATGACTACAAATATGGTCCTTATAAACAATATTCCGTGTTTATACTGAGCTCATACAACAGTAAATACTAAAATAAAGATGGAAAAAAAATTCCACGAGGCAAAATTACTCTGGCGGCAAAAATGTTCACGGCCAAATTACGGTTCCCATGTTTATTTTTTTATTCGTTTAATTTACACACGCCGGGATTTTCATCTATTTCACATCCCTACTACTTATTGAATACGTTCAAAACATAAATTACTTTTTTTTTGTATATCTATAAAATTGGATATGTTTCCTATAGAGAAAGACAACTTTCGTCTGATGTAAATACGGGCCTCACCAAACCTTCGGTCGAACCCTCACATTAAGTTTATTTATATATTCAATCATTTTCTTCTTTTAACTTTTATTTTTTTGTCAAATATATATATGATGTGTACTATGAGGCATGATTGTTTTTTTAAACTAATATTAGTTTGTTAACATAACCATCGAGAGTGGCTACGTCTTGCAGCAAAATAAGACAACCCCCAAAATATATAACAATATTATCTAATATATTTATTATTTGGTAATTCATATTCAAAACTGTATTTGAGGCCCAAACAAACTTTAATTATGTTTTGCCACCTAACTACATAATCTAACTCCATCTTGCGGATATTTTTTTTTAGTTTGCTCATGCCTCATTTATGTACCTACATTTATTAACTATTATTGATATATTTCCATGTTATACAACTATTTGCTAGGACTCATGGACTCCTTCGTTGATATTTTTATATATTAGAGTGGTCTAAAATGTGTAGGGAACTTAGTCCAAGCGCTGTAGCTCAGTGGACAACGCGTTTGGTAGAAATTATTCTCTTCTACTCAGTCTATGAAATTTCGAGGAACTGTGGCTCCTAGAGATCAAATACAATTACTAGATCAGATGGAGTAATTGTAATATTATAACTTTTATTCATACTTAATTGGTGCAACTCCATCTGACCAATAAGAGGAAGGTTTGAAAGAAAAAATTGTTTTTTGTTTGAGTCATATTGGTTTATGTTTAGAGCAATGATTTTCCATCTTTTCATCACTGCAGGGGGGGGGGGAGACAAATAGGATTGACCGAATATTTAGCTGTAGGCTTTTGTTTAACTTTTTTTTCTTCGAAAATATTTTTTTTGATAACCTCAAAGATCCTTAGACTATTATTAGACTTAGACACCCCCGAGCCCCAGTTAGAGATCACTGGTTTAGTGGTTGCACATCCTCCTTGAAGTTGTAAATTTCATAGTCTTGGGGGGAAAACGTTCTTCAAAGATAGTTTGGAGCTGATGTTATTTGTCGATTTTTTTGTAAGAAATAATCCTCTGATGGTAAAACTATATACAAACCTTTGAAAAATGATATATTCATCAAAAATAGTTATTCTATAGCAGTGCCTCTATTTGAATTGTTATTGACTTTTTTCAAGTAAAAGGGGGATTTTTTCCACCTCAAAATAATGAAATTTAGAAACTCTAAGAGCGATGCACATCCTTTCAATCAATATTTCAGTATGGGTATCACTACGAAAATATGCATCGGTTTTTGGTACTTTTAGATACTTTTTCCACAGTTTTAAATTTAAAACTTTTTCATGGACAATTTACATTTTTTTAAAGGGGCCAAAACATGATTTTTGCATATGGGTCTAGGGAAAGTCTAGCTCCCAAATTTGAATACATTTTTAATCTTGCTTTTTTTTTGTTGTTGTTGTTGTCAGTGGGGCCCAAAAGTTATATTTACATTTTACTTGTAAATTTGTATTTTTAAAAAATAATGATGCAGTTTAAAAACTTCAAGAACAATACGGAATTTTTAAAGGCATGCAATCTTTTTATCAATGGTGAGCCCTTATGAGATATTTCATTTTTTATTTTTTTTTGGAAAGCAGCAAAATTTAGTCTAGGATTTCTTTCAAACAATTTTTTAGAAAAGACATTTCTTAATGACCTCATGGAGCCCGGGTTAATATAACTGCTCTAAACATTGATGATAGAGGTTCAAATATTATATTTATTCAGTTCACCCAGGGGAATATTTTGGAACTATGTCTCTTCGACATATCGAAAAACGTTAATTTACGAGCTACTCTAATATATATTTAAATATACTAATGTACAATATATTATATAAGAATAACTCTCTGTGATATTATGTATAAATTCAAAAATTTATTTGATTGTTTGATTTTGTTTTCCCGAGAGAAAATAGCATGTAACAATGACAAATTAGATTCTTTTTTTAAATAAAGGTTTTATCGTCTAGTGTATGTTCTTCTATTCAGGTCTTTTCAAATATCAGTCAAGTTTAGAAATCAGTTCAGATTGATGGTTTTAATTGTACTACGTGTCGTTTTTAGTGTAAAAAAGATCATTTAACCCGACTCTGAAGTTTTTGAACAAGTTCTAATATGAAGTAGAAAAATGCATGAAAACAAAACTATTTACACATGACTTGTTCTTAAGTCTTTATGATTGGTTTTAAATAAGATATTTATTATTTACTTTCAGAGAGTGCCTGCGTGGCAGGCTGAATAGAGGAGAATAGAAACAAGGAATGAAGGTAGAAGAAAATTAATAGAGGAAATAGACAAAGAGAAGGGAAAGCAAGACTTTTTTTTCTTTCATCTTAGGTTAAAAACAGCCTCTTAATGTGCTCAGAGGCCCAAAAAAAATATAGCAATGAACATAGTTATTTTATACGTCTACTCACTAAATTTCAGACGGATCTGGTCTGACCATTTTGGATTCCAAGAAGGAAACAAAAAGAAAATATTTATAAATATTTTCCTTTTTTGCTAGGCAGTCTACAGTGCAGATGATTGGTGAGTTATCGATGACTATTGATGGATATACCTTGGGAAATAGAAAAAGAGCCGGGACTTACTTCTATTTCGCAAGGTATAATTATTATCCAGTGCTTGGGATTCCAATCCTACTCACTATTAAGATTTATCATGACGCCATTTCTTATACATAAAGACCATGTACCACTCATTTCCGTCTTCCATCTATCACTAGTCATCACTCATCTCCAGTGCCGACTGTACAGCCCTCCCTCGACAGCCATAAAGAAAAACTACTTTGTAGTATAGAAACATAAACCGTATGACGTCACTAAATGTTCCTCTTCAAAGTAGGAATGAAATTTATGGGGATGAATTTCAGAGGGAATTAGTTGACTGGGAATGAAATTACTAGGAATGAAAAAACAGGGAATGAAGACTAGCGAGTGGTACATTAAAATCTGAACACTTTGAATTTTAAAGTACAACAAGATATATATTTTTTTAACTAAAAGTAGAATTTCAACAAAATTAATACAATACAGTATGTCCAAAAATACATGGTGGGTTTTTTTTTAAATATCATGAAATAACCTAAACAAGTGAATTTTTGTCGAAAAAATTTATTTACTTCCCAATATGACGACCATTAACCTTAATACATTTTTTTATGCGTTTTGGCATCCCTTCATATCGATTATTCAAAGTACCTGGAGAAATTTTTTCCCAAGCTTTCGTCAGTTTTTTTTATTTAATTCATCCTCTGAAGTTGCTGGCGCATTTTCATTGAGTTGTCTCTGGACTAAGGCTCCCAAATTTTCAATGGGAGACAAATCAGGGCTGTTGGCAGGTCATGTGTCTTTGCCCCAGAAAGAATCCAAGTTGTCTGAACACCACTTTAGTGCCTTTTTGGAGTGGTGAACAGGGGCATATAATACTGCTGGAAAATGGGACTTGATGAGTTAGACAAAATTTTCCTCTTCAAAGGAAGTCCAGTTTCTTCAGTACAAGACAAAGCTGAAATCAGAGACTTGTTGGTGATCTCCATTACGTAGTACTCGGCCATCACAGTTTGGTTTCGTGGAATCAGGTGAAGATTTGACACTGCATGGTGGCTGATAACGTCTCAAACCTGAATTTTCAGAGGAAATTTCACAGTTGGAATGGAACTTAATCATTAATGTAGTAGTCTTTAGTGGCAATTATGGATTTCAGGCGGCAGTGGAAGGCCAATAGTCCAAAGGATTAAGGTCGGGAGAGTTACGAGTCCACAAATCAAGTCAAGATCTGGCCCACTTGCATCTTGTAGCTCCTGCAACTTAAATCCTCAGATACACAGTCCCTTATTGTTTTCTCATGGCAGCCCAGATCCCTCGCCATGGCCTTCATGGACCTGGTAGGGTCATCCTCAACCATCTTCTTCACCTTGTCAACAAAGTCGGTGTCCCTGACCTTCTTGTCGGCGCCCTCCTCCTTGGGTGCCCTCTTTATGGTGGCATCAACATCCCAGGTGTCCTCTAGTCTCTTACAGATACGCTGAACAGTCCGTAAATTCACTCCTAAGGTTGAAGCAATCGTTGAATTGGAGATTTCACATCCATTATTAACCAATGCCATGACTACGGCGGACCTCGAAAGCTCCCCGTTCCACTTATAACTCTTTATCTCCTCATATGATGACGGCATGATGCTAACTGAACTACGTATCGTCAGCTGACAAGAATATCTTTCCTATTTGGTAACCGGTTTTTATTTGATAATGTCGTCTTCAAGTTATCAAGGTTTAAAGTAGGCGACAATTTGATCCCCGCTCCCTGTAGTCCTCTTCTATAGCTTCCCAGTGCTGGATGAAAGTGGCATTGAGAGAAAGTTAACGCAATATTAACGAAAATGCAGCAAGTCGTATATTCGAAACGATCATCAAACGACACCACCCTACAAGATATATTACCAATCGTGGAGATGTCAATCAAACTAAAAAATAAATAATGCCGTCATTTAATCATTTTAATAGTGTTTATTGATTTTATAGGACTTTATATAAATCCTTATTTTATATTATTTTCACATGTTAAGTAGGTTTAACCTAACCTTTGTTTTGTTTATATAGAAGCATATGACACGAATATTATGTTTTATGGAGAATTATAATTGAACGCCTAAAGGTATGAATAAAAACTCGGGTAGGAGTCCTCAGCTCTAATAACTGCCTCAATACGAAGCCTAAATCCCTTGCAGACCTTGACAATGTAGTTGGACTCGAGCTTGGTCCAGTCCTTCTTGATGGAAGCCTCTAGAGATTAGACACTCCCGTGAGGTTTAGCACAAACTCTCTCCTCCAAACCCACATAGATAGAGTAGTTCGAGGGGTTCGAGTATGGAGAGGAGGGCAGCCACATGTTGAGGTCCCAAAAGTCTGAATAGTTGTATCTCAGGAAGGTCTGGGCCTTAGCGGCGCAATGACACAGAGCTCCGTCTCTCCTTCCTCTCCACAAAAATGGGAAAACAGAATTTACATGTGCTGGCCATTGGATCTATTTGTTCTAAAGACATGTCACACTGAAGGTGAAATATTCTTTGGATGGTCAGTTGTGATATAGCAGCTGTTCTACTTATTCAAAGAGGCGTCAATAGCGAAAAAAATTTCATCAGAAAAGACCAAAATTTAAATGGCCTTGAGAAAATTTAGAATCTTCTTTGCTCTTAACATCCGCCTCAGTCTGCATAGTTCAGAGATAAGATGTCTTGTTGTCCGCCTCTGTAATTTTGAACCAATATAATTCCATATATAAAATAATAAAATGTGTACCACTAGATAAGGTCGACCCTGTATTACTTGGCCTCAAAAAAATTCCATAAGAGATTGTTTCTCTAACAGTTTTCAAATTATATGCGGAATTTGTCTTTGATACTGATCCAAAGCGGAATTCTTTAAAGAACTAAGGTACACTAAAAATCATAACTGTATCAGACCGGTCTAGGTCTTTAAGACCAAACACCAACATTAGTATGCATTGTAAATATATATATATTAATATTTTCGAGACAATTTTCTTGATATTAATTCTTTTAAATCTTATGTATAATTTACAATATGAAGTCATGCATACTTTTGAAGTAGATATGTGCCTAATGCCTATATACATCTATGTACACAGATAACTTACATACATACCTTAGATATAATAAATGTATGCAGCCAAATGCATTTATTTGATTTATTAAATTTATTTTCAATATTTTCATATATGTACGCTAAAAGTTTATAAGATAATTTAATTCCTATTTTTCTATTTTTGTATAAAAAAGCCCGGACGGTTTCTAGGATTTTTGGTGTGTGAGTAGTTATTGTTTTTTTTGTGAGTTTGTATCTGATCGAGAGGGACCCGGAGTTGATTCGTGGACTGAGAGATGAAGCCAAAAAACAAGAACAGGCTCACAACCTCCTCCACATAATGATACCTTTCATCTCTTTTATGAGCCTCTAAAGTTCTAATTTTTCGAACATGGGAAGGAATTTTCAGAGTCATTACCTCAATTAAGTGCTAAAATATGAAAATAAGCAGATCCTCTTGCAATACATTACCCAACACTAAGCAGGACGATTGTGCAATAAAAGCATCTACTTCATTCACTTTGTGTCGGTCAATCAGGTCTCAAGCCACCAAAATCTCTTCATATTGGGCCGACATAGTTACTGAGAATTTCGAATTAAATTAAAAAGATTGGATTTTTTTATAAGTTAATAATCTATTTTGGGTTCCATCTCCTCTTATTTCAATAATATTCTTCTAACAAAGTTATTTCCGTACTATTAAAAGGTTGTGATGGTTGAATAGCGACTTTCCTGGGTTGTTGTCTCTAATTTTGAGATAAAAAGTGAAAAGAGCGGCAATCTTATGCAGTGCGCCCCCATTTTTTCTGATTCTGACATGAGGTCACAGTTTCACAAAAGATAAAAGATATTTTTTGATAAATCATTTGGTTCAATTCGAATGACGGATTTTTTATAAATAAATATTTCTCTATAACCCTTTTTTGTTCTTTTTTTCCTCGCAAGTGTGGTTTTGTAATTTAATGACGCTTATTAAACTTGTTTTAGTTTTAAGAAGCACTTTTTCTGGAAAAAAGTGTATTTATATTTTAAAAGGGCCTTCATTTCTTCTTCTTTGAAATATTTTAAGCTAATAATGTCATATTTATTATATAGGTTACATCAATGAAACAGAAGACAGCGTTGTAGGGGATAAATTATTTCAAAAGGAATACATTATGTTTCCTTTATTCCACGTTTTATAAATCAAAAATTTTAATTTTTGCATCATAATTACAGCATACATTTTATTATTCCAAAAAATAATATCATTAAAACTAATGAATACAAAAATTAATTAGAATTTTCTCCTTTACTTGATTTTTGCTTAAGATTGTTTTTATGTCGACACATCACAAAAATAGTATAATATTAACAAAAATATTGATTTTGGTGCACGTTCAATTTGCCGAAAGCATTATTACCGAAAGCCATTTTTCTGAACAGACACATTGCCAAAAAAATAATAGGGTGGGGAAAAAGTAATTTCGTATTTCCTGCCATTTTATTAACTGCGTATATCTTCTTCATTATTGGTCACATCGGATCATACGATAAAATTTTGTAAAGGTCTAAGTGTATACTAGAAACACTTTTCCTACGGTATTGCGCTTGGACGGTTCAGTCCTGAATTATTGTGCGTCGAGAATGGAGGCGTCAAAGAAAGAAATTCGCCATATTTTACATTTTGACTGCCTGAAAGGAAAATAATGTAGAAAGCAACCAAAATATTTGCTCTTTATACGGAAAAGACATTTTTTCTGTTCGTATTGCACAACAGTAGTTCAAGCAATTTCGTTCTGGTGTAGTGGAGATGAATGATGACTGCGAATTGGCAGAACTGTCTTCGACAATGTCTATAAAATCTTTAGAAAATATCGAGATACAACCTCATGTCAGCAGTTTTAGCATCGCCCAGGAGCTGAACACTGATCATAAGCCCGTTTGAAACCATGTTCATATGGCTAGATACAAAAAAAAACTCAAATAGGATAAGAATCGTGTTTCATCAAGACCACACCAGGTCATTCATATCTTTGATGACGCGCAAGAAGCTCCAGGAGCTCGGATGGGAAGTTTTTACGCATCCACCGTACAGTCCGGACCTGGCACCAAGTGAATAACACATGTTCATGCATATGGCCAAGATGTTTGGGGCTAAAAACGTGGCCTGAATAGAGGCATGTAAAATTTGGTTGTCCAATTTTTTTTGACAATAGGGACAATGTCTTCAACGAAAAGGGCATTATGAAGTTGTATTACCTTTGGAAACAAGTTATTGAACAAAATGGAGCATATTTGGCTTAAATTGGATCATTATAACACTTCTTACACAACTTTGAAATATAACAACAACAAAATACGAAATTATTTTTTCCCCAATCTAATATATACATTTACTGTTGATTTATGCTACAATACAATGTAATTATGATTCCTAATAACATTACTCCAATTTTACCAGATAAAATGTTTAATCACGAATAATATGATTAAGAATTGATTGATTAATAATTAATTCATTTAATTATGAAAATGCTTGAAGCGTTGTTTGTTCAAACTGATACATATTAGGACTGCCTTACCAAAAATCAACTAATCAATAATTAAAGTAATCATAATAATCATAAAAAAAATATGAATATTTGAAAAAAGAATTCAAAAATCCAAAACTATCTACAAGAAATTAATTTTTTGAAAAAAAAATTCAAAAACGCAATTTCAAATATTAATTTTTGTAAAAAAAATTTCGAAAATTAAATTTAAAAGACTATAGCTTTTAGAAAAAAATATCCCAAATAGAATTTCAAATATTAAATTTTGTAGGAAAAAATTTCAAATATTACATTTTTCTGAAAAAAAAATCCAAAATTGAATTTCAAATTTTATATTTTTTCCAAAAAATAACTTCAAATATCCAAACTATCTACAAGAAGTTAATCTTTTAAATTCAAAAATGCTATTTCAAATATTAATTTTTTGAAATAAATTTAGAAAATTAAATTTCAAATATTACATTTCACGGGGAAAAAAATCCAAAATGGAATTTCAAATATTAAATTTTTTCGAAAAAAAATAAAAAATGATTTATTTTCGGGATCCTACAGCCCTCCAGCCCACGCCCTGCGGACGTTCTGTCCTATGTTCTTGTTCTCATTCCTGATCGACAATTCTCTTTACGCAGGTCGTCTCTGACTTTATGATTATCAAGATGTGTTTATCATTGGAGTAGTCTTGTAGGTAATTGCGTACTTTTGCAGCATGAATCATCATCAAATATATTACTCATACTTTTCGGCAAAGTGTCCTAGAACCTTTGGATAACCACCCATTGGAGCTCTTGTGTTAAGATTTAAAGGAAGTAATGAATTGTTGAGATGAGAAAAGATTTATTTGTTTGACAATAAGTACATAAAACATGAAAAGGCTTAGTGTTTCTATTGTTATTCTTATCCTTTCGTATTCCTTTAGCATTGTTTTATCATAAGAGACTAATAAATCAAATTTACAATTAGGCGTATAACGAGACCAACAGACATATAATGTTATTCATAAATCTTCACAACGTATCTATTTCATTTCTCTTAACTGTTTTCTCTCCTTCTAGGTTCAGAATAGACGGAAAAATACGTAGAAAACATTCTGTTATTTTTCCCAATCCCTATAGATCGTATGAAGTTTTATTCCCATAGGCTTTGGAACAGGGGCGGAGCTAGGAGACAATGGCTGATATTTAGGTTCATACCGGAGACCAAAATTTAATAGTTTTCAAATAATGGACAAATTTACTCAGTAACAATTTTTTGTTCTCAATCAATGAGCCAATTAACTCCGATATCCTGAATTATGAGTTCAACACGTTCTTTTGTTTTTTTAAATTGATTTTTCTCCTCAACTAATCATCCGATTTTTATAAAAACAAAGGCCAAAGGAAAGCTGAATTAAAAAATATTTATTATTAATCAATTTAATCGCCTTTGGCGTTCAAAACGTCCTCTACTCAAACTCGGAAACGGTAGCAAATGACAGCCTCTTTTTGCAGATTCCGGAATTTTACATCAATTACATCATTTATGATGTTAAGAGCCAGCTCCTCTCTGATCATATTAGAAAAATGTTTACCTTGGGTTTCTAACGAGAGGCCCATTCGGCCCCACTGACCTCCAATACACCTTGAGGATGTCGTTGGATGGCTATTTTTTCTTAAAAAACACTAAAATGCTGCTTGTCACAACAAATATACGGGTATTATTATGTTAATATCTGAAGATTTTTTTTTTTTTGATGAATTTGGGCTTAAAACCTTTATTGTTACTCAAATAAATGCTATTTTATAAAAATCTACTTATGAACATAATTAGCAATAATCCATAAAAATATTGCATTTCTTTTTGTATAAAATATTACATGATATAATCAAAGTCATAATCAGATAGCCTGCTTCAATTACAGTCTGTAACCAAAGCAGAAAGCGCAATCAGGCCTTAATCATTTGCTCCCTTGGCAAAACCTGGAATTATTCCTTTATCAAAATGATCAGTTTGTTTTTTGTGTTGCAGGGGGTACGTTTGGTTAGTAGTTCGATCGAGCCCTACACAAAAAAAAATCCATCGAATTCATATCTAGCGAGTTTAGAGGGCAAAAGTCCTGCAAAATGAAGTCGTCAAAGTTGTGTTGGACACATTTGATACACTTTTTTCGAGGTGCACTAGGGAGCCAAGTCATGCTGCCACATGTAAGACCTTCCATTGGCAAACATGTCAATTCAGGTTTTACCTTGGTCTTGAGCATGTCAAGGTAAGCATCAGTGTTGACCTTAAGACCTTGGGAAACACATGAAGAGGCATGAAGTGGCCTTCTAAGCTAACCAGCCCAAACACCATGACGTGGGTAGGAATCAAAATCACCTTCAGATACCTCAAATTACATCTTCATCTTACGAACAAATGTATCATTTAGTCCCAAGGATCGAGTGATCCTTCTGTTGTCGCTCCTCATGCAGATTTCAAGGAGGGATTCGTAACTTTTCCAAATATTTGGGACAACAAATTCGTCAAATGATTCCATTTTTTTTCCAATTGGTGTAGGTTTTAAAAAGCTATCTAACAAAAAAAACTGCCTACGTACCTACGTTTGCCCAAGAAAGTGCGCAAAAGTGGTGACATGGATTGCTTGTACACTCTCTATGTTCTTTGGGGTACATCTCAACTCATCTTACTAAAAAGGAGATATTGATGTTCTTGAGAATAGTAATATTAAGCAAGAAAGAGAACAAAAGAAGGGGTTATAATAACTGAGTTATGCCCAAAACTCCACTTTAAGTTTTATTTGCTTTTTAAAACTTATAAAGTTTGTGAAAGTGTAGCATATACATATAACATATACATACACATTATATGTCCATTAAGTTCGTATACTGAACATAAAACTCCATATAATGTTGATAACGTACTTATTAGTGTTGGGTTTCGGTCTCACAATCCTAGACCGGTCTGAGACCATAACATTCTGTATTCAGCTTATATATTATATAGAATATACATTTATAAATAAACGGGAGGAATTACTTAACAAGTAGATAAATAAAAATTGTACTGGGTGTTCTATTTAAATCTGAACACTTACTAATTCAATAATTAATTAAGTTTGAGTGATTGATATTATTTCATATTTCGAGATATTAAAGCACAAGCAATTAGGTAAAATACGAGAGAAAGTCGAGAAAATGACACTTCAACGTAATCGACGAATTTCCACGGAAGCTTTGAGCTCGGTGAATATAACACCAAATTGAAAAGTCCAAAAGATTCAGATCAGGAAACTGGAGAGGCCAACAGTTTTTGGGCCAGAAATTCATGTATTCTTTCATACAGGCATGCTCCGTATTTGCTGTATGCACGGAAGTACTCGTGGATCTACGGCAAGACTTGGCTCATCAAGATCTTTAATTAGCCAACTACAGATAGCCTGTTGGAAACTAAATTGGCGAAATTCTGTAATGTCAAGTAAATAGGAATCTGTAAGTTGTATATTATGCTATACTGACTTTCGTTTCTTTTACAAAGAAAATCAATCAAAATCAAATATTATACATCTTTAATAACCTCTACCATGTGCGGTACAACATGATAGGTACACATAGTATTGATTATATTTAAAAATTCCAATGTCGATCTTAATTTGTACGTGGTCAAAATAAAATTAAAAACGTCTCCAAAACAGAAATTAATCATTTCTGCAATGTCATTCATTATCTTGATTAATTTTTCGTGATGAAGATATCACAGTTATAATTAATACTGCCTCTTTAAGAGATGTAAAATTAATTTTAATCATGTTATTGCACAATCAATCAATTTGTGATAATGGTTTTATTTTTATCTATATATTTGTGCATCTCTTTCCATCAGAAAAGTGTGCACTTCTTTAGCACGAACATAAAACCAAAATGATAGATCACTTTAAACGTCTTCTTTCCTTCCTCAAATCCTCCCTTATCCACATTCAGTTCTAAAGTGGTAGTAAGGTCTTCATTGCTATCAGGATCTACAACTCTCAAAATGATAGGTTGATTGCAAGACAAGTTGGAAAAGTACTTTCTGTTCTTAAAACAAGGAAATATACAGAATTCGGAATTTAAATCCGGAACAGTTTAAAATCTCATTACCTTGTCAAGCCTAAGGTCTATGTTTATAAATATGTGTTCGTAATATTTAGCTGACAAAACTATATAAGAAAAAATACAAAATCCTTATGATATTCTCCGAATATGAACGTTGTGAGACCATTATTGTGTGCCTCCGTGCTGGGGGCAAATCCAAGGACTCAAATAACTCATTAGCTACTGATACTAAAGAGCTTGAATTGATCTAAGCACATCAAGACATCGGATTTTATGTTGCTGCCGTTTGTCGAAATCAACTTTTTTGAAGTCATTTGTGTTTCGGGTAAAAGAAATGTGGCCTCCTAGCTATCTTGATCTGAACTCCTTGGACTATAGTGTGTGGGGTGTCTTGGATAGTGAGTCCAATACACATGTTGACTCCTTTCGGGCTTCCATTCTTGAGACAATGAACTAAATGGACAAGGAGTACATCATCAAGCCAGTGGCAGGTTCTTTTAAATATAGCAGATGACATTTTGGCTCACTTATACCGGTTCGTCTATTGAAATCTGAGCATTTACTAATTCTATATTTAATATTTCAATATATTAAAACATAAACAATTAGTTAAAACAAAACACACATCAACTCTCTAGTTTACATACAAACCGAAAAAATGCCAGTTGAACGTGATCAACGAATTTCCATTTGTGCACTCCAAGCAGTTGGGCATCTCCAGGACCACCGTCTTCGTCGTCTGCAAGTCCGAAACGTAGGAGAGACCAAATTGCATCAAAAAGAGTTACAGGAAACTGTCTAGTCCAATCCTGTCAAGTCCATAAGGGTCCATGCAAAAGATCTTCACAACGGAGAACTATTAAAAAAGTGGATGAAAAAAGCCTTGTGGGGGTTTGATAGACCACTTTTGGCAACAGCAATGAAAAAAAAACTATCTCCTTTTTTGCCAAGACTCTATTGAATGAGTTTTTTGAGTTTAATAAAAATAAAAATCAATAAAAGATCAAACCGGGGGGAAAATTGATCTTGGACCAAGTCCCAACATTAGTATTTACATAGAAGCTAAAAATTTTATCCCTAAACTTAGCTCAAAAATCTATATTAATATTTTGAGAAGATGTGCACAAACGTACACAAAATATATTAAACTCTCGCCTTTTATTTTTTGGAACCACATATAAATTTAAAAGTTGAGCATTAAATTATATTTTGTGTGTATTGAGTCGAGTCGATAAATATGAAGAGACAAATTTATGTAGCTAAAGATGATTAGAAAATAAAAAACAGGAGTAAAAAAAGTTTCACACTCGTTTTATATCCTATTATTTACAACAACATGCATACATGCTGAAATTTTAGGTACCAGGTAGTGTCAGATGAATCCAAGGACTGATTTTCTAAGAAGTCGACTCCTCCTTCATAAAAATCTTTACCTTTCCAAAGGACACATAAATCGAAAGAAGTTGTGGATCACTCCCATCAAACGTGCTAATTGGAATCCGAACAAAGAATCAAGAGTTTGTGGTTGTAATATAATCAACCATGTTTTACAATTTGAGAGATATAAAGATTCAATCAATGTACTGTTTTAAAAGGATGCCATTGGCCTTTATATTCTAATTTTTCGTACTTAAATTATTCGTTTTAGGCTCATTTTGAAAATAATGTTTCTGGAGAAGTCTCCAGAAGGACGGTGGAGTTTGGTACATAATGCAATTATATCTTAGTATTTGACTATTGTTATATAAAGAAAAACCAAATCTATTTGAATTGATCTCTTTTGTGACTAAGGACAGTGCTCATGTATAACGGAGAGTAACGCTGATAATTTGTTGGGGAGGTTATAAGTCATTATGAAGATCTGGTATATTTTTTAGCTCGCCAATTATTTTTGGAATTGGCAAACTGAAGAGAGAATTTTCTTTTCCTGAGCAGTTCTCATTATTATTTTATTCCTAACGAGTAAACTTCCTTTTCTACTTCATTCGATTATATTCAAAGCCGGATATAAACGTTGGATGGTGCTCATAAAAGATGGAGAATAACCTTGAGGATTTGTTGCGGATTTATAATTGTGTGTCCTTTTTGGGCTCAGAGTAGAATTAGGGATCGACATCGGAGTTATTCTTGGCAATGTCCTTGTTTATTTCCTTCTCCTTCTCATCCCTTTTCACAGCTGATTATAGCTGATCTAATGAAACGTCATGACAGGTAAGTTGATCCCCTCCGACCCATTCTTTTAATTAACCGGTTACCATTTTTATTTTTAGGTTTTATTTTTAACATATCCAAAATGCTCCCGATTAGAGTCACTGGTTATAAGAGTAAGTGCCTATTGAGCTCAAGGAAGAATTGAACATCGACAACAATTTAATTCCTTTCTATTTACGCTATGGGATTAGGGTTTATTTCGTTCTCTCGTTACTTCTTCTCTCGACATGACATCTATGCTGCTCTCTTACAATGTATTTTTCAAATAATCAGGATTACTATATTAATTGGCTGTTATTTTTTTTTACTTGCCCAAAATTTCATCACTATTTAAAACCCTAGCTATGACGTATACTACTTACTTTTCATGAATTATTCCAGGGATTTAATGAATGCTCTATGAACACTAAAGAGATAATACTTCATTACAAAACCGTGATAAATGTTTCCTTAGAGAACAAAATAAACTTGCTCCCCCTGCCAACGAAGTTGAACCCTCAATTTGTTTATTTCTTAGTTAGTTTGTATATTTGTTTGTTGTTTACAAGGATCACTCCAAGAGTTACTGATCGATTTTGATTAAATTTAGTAAGAATCTTATATATTGGGTGGTACATTGAAATATAAACACTATCTAATTCAATAATTGATGAAGGTTGAGTAATCAAACGGGTTACTCATCAAATGTGAGGATATATTTTCTATAACATAAATTTCATATATATTTTAATGGTTGCTTAGATTATTCGGATCGATTTCTGACTGTTTGATCTATAACAAATAAACTCAACAATTTTTTGAACTCATATGATATCATTATATAGAAAACATGTAGCCTAAAATGCTTTGACGGAAATTATATATTAATCTTTTTTACCCATTGCAACACATACTGCAGAAATAGTAAAACAGGTTTATTTATAGAATCTCTGAACGTTTTGAAAATTTCACTAGCACCGTAATGGGCTAAAAGATGCATTTTTCAAACGTGAATGTAATATATAGCACAAGACTGTAGTAACCATGTTTAGAGATGGTAGGTGACACCCCTGATCGGAAGAGGGACGAGAGGGATTGAGGCAGTTAATAAAGGAATATCTATAGTAACTAAGTGTGTTTACTTTAATTTAATATACTAAGTCTCGTAAAGGCCCGAATACCACGATGGTGATCGATATATAATGCATAAAAAGACGAGGTAAGTTTATTTTATAAACAAAGTCATCAAAGACTATAATGGCAAATAAAAATTAAAGTTTTAAAAAATCAATTATGATAGTTGATACTCTCACTCCTGTTCATGAGTCATGACTAGAGATGGGTATCGAGCGATTGCGTGTAAAAGGCGTGAGTGAGACATATGGTACCCTTGATTAAAGTTATGGTTATGAAGGATAGAATATCATGTGATTCTAATATAAAAATGTGACTCTTCTATACTTCAAATTACACTAGAACAGTTAATATAAAAAGAAGTCGAAATTTTCAAATTCAGGAATATTTGATTTACTTTGTGAAACTCATCAAAAAAACCTTTCATATTTCTATATTATAGATCCAGTAACATTGAGATCTCTTCAATTTCTTCCCTTAAATTTACTAACATGATATGTTATACAAAGAGTAATCAAAAACTAATGGCTAACACTTAGAATTAAAATCCGTCTTCCTCCTATCATACTTCAAATACACTAAAAAGACTAAAAATTAAAGTGTTTATCCGAAAAAACGGATGCTAGACAAACACCTTGCACACCATTTGAAGCTAAGGCCTCCTTTGAGATCATTCAGGCAGTTGTTCTTCATTTTTCGTAAATCCAGATACTACTTAACTTACAACTGCGAAAATCAGGGCCTGTATTTGTGATGAGACGAAAATAGGGAATCTCTTCAAATATAATCTCCAAGAGATAGGACCAAAGTCAGATAGAGGAAATCGAAAAAAGATACTTCTAACTTGATCATCCATTTCAAGAGAGCAGACTTGACTACATCCTTTCAAAGGAGACAAAAAAATTGCAACATTGAAGAGATCCACTTAGGACGAGTAGGGAATTTCAACATTTCAAATATAATTATTACTTACTTTATTTGAATTTATACGAAGCATGGTATTATATAGAAATATTAATTATTACGAAGTATGACGTCTTTATTGTTACATTGAAATAGTGTACATTATGAAGATAATTTATTAAAGTATTATAACGTATTTTTATAATAGTAAGTTAAATAAGTATGGGTAAATTTTAAAAAAAATACACCTAAAAAAATTATATTAATTATAACTAGAAGTCATAACCATAGAATCAGACAAATTTAAAAGGACAAATGATACGATATAGAAGTTATTAATATAAAATAAAACAAATAGATTCAACAGATTATTAGTGACACTATTCAAATACAAAATGAAATGAGACATTTTTATACAGAAATAAATATACTCATTAGCAGAATTGAATATACATTCGTAATGCAGACAAAACTGTCGAGAAAAGAGGGATACATTATCTTTAGGAGTCTAGAATTATCTTCTACTCGTTGCCCAATGTCAAAAGAGGCACACATGTTATAAAGAAATCAAAGGTCCAGGTAATATAATAATCCATATAGACCGTACATCTCAAACTCCACCTTATAAATGGAATTTTGATATGTTATTTCTGAATTATATACATCAAAGAAACTGAAGGACTCTTATAGTTGAAATATTTTTCTTACAATAAGAGACGAAGCAGAGTTGACCTCGTAAACAAAATGACTTCAGAATTTCAACAAAGGAGCAGTGGATGGATGATGGGAACTCTTTCCGTTCCTCACTTGGGATTACAGTGGACTATTCTGTCTTTTTATGGAACTCATTACTTCTTATAGAAATACACAATTATTCCTTAAAAGATTTGGAGAAATTTATGTATTTTTGAACATAAAGGCAATGATTCACGAGGTCATACGTCACTATCACAGACCTTGAAAGGGAAGAAGCATCTGCACCATGAACGATCCTTCCATTAAAAGAAGATGAAATCCACCGAGTGAGGCACACAGAGACGAGATCCCTTGAACAGAACATGAAGAGAGGATTAGAAGGCGTATTGCTAGGATATCCTAACGGAAAAATAGGAACTCTGAGGGAAAATGGATAGATGAAGATCCAATTAGGTGCAATCCAGACGGAGGGAGAACTTTTTTAAGGCATTTCACTAATAAAATTAATAATATTCAATATTACTAAGGTAAGCGACAAACTATAGTCTTTTTTAGAATGAGATGTTGTACAAAAAGTATTAAGAAAAAATGAAGAAAAAAAGGAAAATCTACCGACTGGTTTCCTTTTATTATCTAAAAACAGTAATTTATTTTACGAAAATGCCCATCTTTAGTCAGGACCCTACTACCATAGTCTATGACGTAGCACGCTTGCACCAATTTAGATTAAATAAAAAACAAAACTCGTGACTGCTATTCTTTTATTCGGGCTCTCTTCAAATATATCGAGTGCTCCTAAAAAAACGCGTGCCATAGAGTTTGTCTCTCTCGAGCTGTAGAAGTAGGATAGCAGAGAAGCTGACAGAAGGCGTTCCTACCCAAAATGAAGAATTTAAAGCTATATTTATTTCAACTGCTGCAAGATACTCTGTCTTTGCCATTAAAATTCTGGATTCTTCTAATCTAATGTGGAAGTACACCGGGGATTTGATACGCTACTACTCATATGGTTCGAAAGACAATATGACATTTCTTCGCCGTCCAATACACATCCACAGACGGTTCAAAAAGTTTAGTGCATCCAATGCTTCATTGTTGTATTTTTGTCTCCATCCTACATTTTTTTTAAATTGTATGATTTTGATAATTTTTATTCATTTGTTTTCTACCTGATCATTTTACTAATTTTATTCAAGATTATTATGAAATGTGATAAACTACTACAGAGCATTTTAATGATCGTTTGACTCACCGTGCTAATTAACTGTTGGTATGACTTTAGTTTAGGGTTTTAATTGTAAACTAAAATGTTTATTTATATATGTTTTTATTTATGTAACTTCTCTAAACGAATAAAGTCTTTATGCGCAAAAAAAAAAAAAAAATATTAATTATCAGAACGTGGAGTAAAAAAAAAATATGTTAAAAGACAACGTTTCTAGTGAAAATATCGAAATAAAATCGCAAATTATGGAAAATAACGCTGTTTTTGTTAAGTTGGATCCTTTTTGGACAAAACGCCCAAGCAATAGTTTATATAATTAAATGCACAATTTCATCTCAAAAGTGTGTTCCATGTTATATCGGGATTCTGTGAGGAGGTAATGGGTCACTTCGACAAATTGGAGCTCGACGGAAGTGGAGATATACCTTATGATAATATTAAAAGTATATTATGTATAATTGAAGGAATCTCGAATAGATAAATATATTGAGTTATTAAAAGCTAAAGCAGAACTTGAAGAGTCATATATACAAAGTAAATTGATATTTCCATCAAACATGAATCCACGTGAAGATTTAATCAAATTCCCAACAATGAGCGGAGTTGCACAAGAATGCAAGCCAATATTAAAATCTCAATTTGGAAAAGAATCTATTGATAGTTTTTATGCACTCTACAAATCGTTAGATTCCCAGATACATTAATTACCAAAATTCAGGTCAACACTATTCAAAAGACGCCTGCTACATTAAATTCCTCACCTCGACATAAATCAAGAAAGAATGCTTCTATCATTGAAAATTCGGATCAGGAGCTTGGAAATGTGTCACTTCACATATTTTTCCCCTTTACAAAGTCAAATATTAATGCCATTGATAGTAATGACGGTGATTATGTTTATAAAATAAATGAATAGTATGATTAATCGGTGTCTTTCTTTTATTTGAAAGACATAAAAAATATAATTAAATATTTAGTAGACACAGGCTCTTCTTGTAGTATTCTTCCATCAAAAACTAATATCTAACGACAACTATAATCTAAAATAAAGATCAAGGAGAATATGTGGAGACTACAGACTTTTAAATAATCAACCAATCCACAACAGCTATTCAACTCCTTACATCCATGATCTCGCAAAGTCTTTATCTGTTTGTGACCTTGTTTTCTAAACTGGACCCTGCAAAAGCATACCACTAAGTTTCTCGAAACATTTAAATCAATCACCAAGTTAATAGGACTTATTCATAATTATCATCGATTCGTACCAAAGTGTGCAAAAATAGCTGGACCTGTATATCAAAAGATGAAATTGGATCTGTTTTCGTGGGCCTCGGATGACGAATTATATCCAAATCGGTCAGACTAACTTTCCCCATAAGATTATGATTACAAATGATGCATCTGATTGTGTCCTTGGAGGAGTTGTGGATCAAGAAATTGATAATGATATTCTTCATCTCGCATTTGATAACAGGAAATTAAACTGGGCTGGAAAAAAAAATCAACTTTTGATCGTGAGCTACTATGGATTTATCAAATGACGTTCTAACAGATCACAAGCCGATTGTGGATGCATTGAGAGCAAAAAATCCAAATTAGACAAACAGGCAAAATCGATATTTCTCTTTAATTTCAGACTACATCTCCAATTTGAGCTACAAAAAAGGCTTTGAAAATTTTATAGCCAACCTTTTATCACGTCTTATAAATTCTATTAAAGTTGACAAACTAATTTTATCGGTAATGGATAAAGAAAAATCCAAATCAATACAAGAAGCCGCTGAGCACGTTGGAGAATCCACCACAATCGCACGTATCAACCCAAGAATTGTATTAGAACATGGAACAATAAAAATGATTAATAGGATAATCAATTGATAGTGTAATCAATGTCAAAAGGCCAAAATAACAAGGCATCAACATGTTAGATTTAAAGACATATCAATGGATATTGTTGGGCCATTTGAAGAATCAAGTAAAAAAAAAAAAATACTTCTTCACTTGCACTGATTCATACACCAATGGATATGTGGTGAACCAATGCCTAACCAAATTTCACAAGAAGTGGTTAAAGCTTTGATGAAGTGTTGGGTATAAAATTTTGGTCTGATTTCATCAAACATTTTGGGATCAAACACACAAATACTCCGTCCTACAGACCACAAACTAATGGATTACTGGAGAGAAGGCAATATGAATAATATGAGCAAACGATAGTAAATGGGATGAAAATCTTCTATTATCCTTGTTAGAGATGAGAAGAAATCAAATGATCAATAGTGACCCTAGCAGAAATGTTATACGGAGAAAATATACGAATTCCCGGAGAAACCATTGAAGAATCTCGTATAGAATCAACAACAGATTCAATTCGAGAATTTATTCGAGCTATACCGTATCCTGGAACTAATCATCATAACCACAGCAAAGTTTGTACTTCGAAGGAAATACGTAAATGTAAGAAAGTTTTGCTAAGGGATGATAGAATTGGAAAAATAGAATGTTATTTAGATCCGTAGACCGTTCTGGCTAGAGACAGCTCAACTTTAAACCTTTTCGGATCGACTGGACACTAGTGTCCCGTATTTTCATTCATTCGTCCTTGCATTATTTTTCATTATATATAAGATATTTTGAAATGATTAGAAAGAGTAATAATAGATCTCTAAAATTTATAAAAACATTTTTTTTTTAAATTCGTCCTATATAAGTCTTCAAACTATGTCATTTATTGGAATTCCTTAAAATAATATTCTTCTTATAATATGCTTTTCATGTTGAGATAATTAACATTTTTTATTGCTTGCCTAATACTTGTCTAGTATTTGTTTAGGATGAGAAATGTATCTTTGGCTTTTGTCTTTTTAGAGTATCCATTAAATTATTCTTTATTAGTAAACCGATTGGCAAGTGTGCATACAAATATTTTTATAAATACTTCATTATTGAATGTAGAGTTGTTCATAAAAATAAAAAAAAAGAATAAAATATTTTAACCTTTTTAGCAGCACTATTAGTCACCAAATTTATAGCATTTTAGACGAAGTAGGCAGTGCTGATGAAGAAAACATAAGCAATTCATTATATGATTCTATTACTAAAGTTATAGCTGATGAAGAGGTTACCGCAGAAACGAATGCAAAAGATGTTCAACTGATTCTTAAAGCCAACATTCACGTCGTTGTTATGATGCTTCGAAATTTTTACTTTGATGATCATCTCAAAGATGATTAGAGTGATAAAACATATAAATTAGGACCACTGATTGTCTATCTGAACGGAAGGTTCACAAAACTTTTGTACTACAATTGTTAAGCTCTACAACAAAGGCATGGGTGCGCCCATCTCATATATCAAAGAACTGCATCATAGCATTAAGATTCAGACATCATCACAGTTTCATCTAAGAATCTCTTAGATATTTTATTCAATATCGTTTATCACATTGAATATCCAAATAAATTATCCCTTTTTGACTTGAAAGTTGTAATTGATAAGAGTCTGATTATATATTATGAAGGGGGTCAGAGGGCAACCCAACCGTCTAGACCAACAAAAAGATAAAATGTATCTGTTATAATGGACAATCACAGTCGACATTTACAGGAGTTTGAATAAAAAAGAAAAAGATGTGCTTACTGTGAAAGAAAAGATATAGAAAATGGAACTTTGGTCGTTTGTAAAGTTTGTAATCTTGCTTTACTCTTGGTATGAGATAGAAATTGCTTCGTTATGTTTCATATGTAAAGCAGTTATTAAATTAATTTTAATCAATTTTTTATAGTAGAGTTATTACTTAATTGAATTATAAATAGAAAGTATATCAAAATAATTAAAAAATGTTCAGAATTTAATTAATTGCGTAACTTTAGTATTTTGTTTATACATACATAATCAAAAATTACCGTTCACACCCGGAGGGACACCAGTGGCCCATCAAATTCTGGCGAACCTATTCAATTTATTAAAAAAAATAATTCCAATTAGTTCTAATATGATCAAAAGAGATCAAGAATTGACTATAATTATCTTTAATTTTCTTTTCAATTCCTGAAAGGGTTAAAGTGGAAATAAAAGGATCACCAGAAATAATCCATATCAACCTACTGAAACCTACGTTGAGCTCATCAGAATATAAATCATTTTTATTTTCTGTGTGTCCCCTGATCGAAAGAGGGACCAGAGGGATTGAGGCAGTTCATAAAGGAAGATCTATAATAACTAAGTGTGTTTACTTTAATTTCATATACTAAGTCTCATAAAGACCCGAGTACCACAAGACTACTATATCCGCTTGAATCAAATAAGTAAATAAAATAACATATTAATTGTTCTGTATTAGCTTTTATATACGAAAAGCCCAAGATTATATGCATTTTCTAATCTAAAATCCAAGAGCCCAATATGATATGTAAACCACAAAATCTAGGGGGGAACCCCAAGCACTGGTAGCTTTGGTCTTAAAGCATAAAACTTTTAGACAGAAAAATAGCACGCACACCCATGACAGCCTATTACTAATCTTCAAGCATATTTTTCAGATTGATTCGCGTTAGCAGAAAGGTGAAGCTAGAAAATTAGAGTAATTAGGGCTAGTGAAATCACCGAGAAAATTAGTGGATTAGCATTTAGATGACAAGTTAGTAGGTGTTTACCACCTCTGGTTATTTATACTTGGATGTTTTCTCTTCAAGTATTAAAAATAATGATAAGCACTATGGAAAAATAAAACTATATTCAGATTACCAACACTAAAAAATCGGAGTGCAATAATCACTTTCTCTTATAACTAGTGGCAGTTTTATGGTGAGTGAGGTATGAGGCAAAGACAAATGTTCACTAGAATATACAGAGCACTTATAAGTCATAACTCATAGCCTAAGGAAAATAAAGTATGCAAAAATTAAATGCAATTTTAATCCGTCTGTAATAAGTAAATATTTGAATGTTCTCTATTCAAGAGTTTAATGAGGGATGCCAATTAGAGCTTTTAATTATAAAATAAAAGCCGCGTTCTCATTGACATCTATGAAAGTTCTTAGAATTTACAGCTCCCGCTGTACATGTAAAAGCAAATCGTTTATGACGTTGTATGGAAGTTTTTTTTTTTTTTCAAACTTAAATTCTCAACTATAGTAACCCAACTAATTAAACCCTACTTAATAATTTTACTAAATACATACAAAACTATTAATTATAGTAGTTGATATTGGGAACTGTCACACAATTTATCGACCTGTAAGGCATTATATTTTTGAATTAATTCATTATTTCGTGTATTCTTTTGTATATGGTTTACATGTGACGTCAGCATTTTTGATGTAGGCCATGTTGGATGAGGCATTGTAATAATGAAAACCTGTCAATATGGGACCAACAAAAAAATAACTTTACTGTCATTCAAAAATCGTGCGGATCCAGCATTACCATTGTACGGCTAATTTACTTCTTCAGGACCTACATAAACGAATTACACATGGTACATGCCTCATGTTCGACCCTCCCTCAGAGATAGAAATCGCATGGATTCAGGTCCAGGTTGTTTTCAAGCTAAAAATCCGATTCCTTGGTCTACTCCATCCATCCAGGGAATGTAAATTAAAAGTGCAAAACCATTGGAATGGCAAACCTGGATCTGCACGAGGTCGTCCGGGCCTGTCAAAGCTTCCGGGGCCATGTGGTGAAGTAATCAAAAGAGGCGGATGAATAATTGAATATCATTAAATGTAGCTTTCAAATGATAATAAAATATGGCTCTACACCATCTAGTTTGTTCGTTATAAGCCTTTAAAGATTTTGCCAATTTATTGGACACCCCTGTACTTTTCCTGTACCTTTTCGATCCAAATAAAAGTTGTACAAATCCAAGCATCTGTAAGGATTTTCAGTACATATTACTTTGATTATATTCATTTGTCATTGTATATCTGTGACATCAAATAAAAGTGGTAATTCTTTTAAATATATATATATATCCATTTAGTGGAGTTTTATCAAGGTTTTTTTTTCAATTTCCTCGTTTTATGTTGTAAAAATATCAACTTTGAGCCCCCAGACGGCGTCTCCTTCAATTATGATGTTTTTGATTACTTCTGTGAAAGTACTCTATTGCAAACTTTGATTCGGATCTATTCCAGAAAGGATCATTAATAATAGTCTATCAACTTATACTTATATTTTGTTCAAAAATTTGGATCCATCTCAATGGTGATGACAACGTATTTGGAAATGGACACCTAACTTGTGATTACTCTGTGATTAAAAATGTTTAAAGATGGACGTGAAGGACGACTTTGAATTGTTCTCATACACGAGGACCCCACACCACTTTCTGCAAGAGGTGTAACTCCTAAACCTCTTGAGTCCACGTTTTTCTACCCAACCCTGTACTTATAGACGGTCTTTTGATGTATAAGAAAAGAAATCTCAATAATCCAAATAAAAGTAGATCAATGTATTCTTTACACAATTGTGAGTTCATTTGAAATATGTTAGCTTTATATTTAATCATCCTATTCTGTTGATTTGATTTTTGTTCGTGTAGAAATGGCTTGAGGTAACAATAATAATGTTTTTAACACTTTGTTGTTTGCCTAAAGATGTTTGCATTTATTATTTCCTTTCTTTTTAATATAACTATAGAGATTAAATACATAGAGTGCATCTGCTGAGCAAAAGTACGGGAAATGTTATGAAGCTGAAAGTTAGTTGAGCAAAACAATAGAAAGTATATTTGTTTATACAACTATCACTCCAGATCTTGTATGGAATGGAATCAGTGTCAGATAAAAATTGGTAAGGAAAAAATGAGTGGAAAAAAATGTCATGAGAAAAAAAGGAAATGTGTCCAAGTGGAAAAATGGCAAGATTCGTTTAAACTGATATAATACCTATCACCAATATAATATATATTAAGATAAAAGAAAAATAAACAAATACAATAGCGGTTCAAATGGAAGAAGTGCTAATCACTTAATTTTCACGTTACTTAGGGATTGGCGAACAAACATAAACATAATATTAGGGAAGAAGAGTGATTTCCACTTCGTTATGATCCAGGATGTGTCAGAAGAAGAGACGGTTAGTTGTGGTGCGACAAGCCACTATGAGAATTCGGGCAGGTAGTCAAAGGTGGAGTCTTTGGAAGAGTACGAGGAAAACTATAAAGCTCATTACAGTTGGAGCAATCTGAAATTGCAATAGATGGATAGTCTTTGTCTCTTCATAAACCTTCTTTCTTGTCCAAAGAGAACGAAACAAGCTGCATTACGTAGTTACCTAAAGGACTCGAATCCTCGAAAGCTGTATATCTAGGACTGTCAAATCATACTTCCAATGTATCAAGCCAAGTTATGAGGACCATAAGAAGTTACTTATAGGCTCTTTCACCGAATTTTTAACTGTATTTTTTTCTAATATGACGAAATGACATTTGAATTCACAGTAATGCAGCCAGTTTCGTTCTCTTTGGACAAGAAACCGCTGTCGTGTTTGTTTGTTGTAAGAACTTGTTGCAGATTTTGTCAGCTTCCTCCTTATAATTCAAGGCAAAACACATTCTCAAATGCCATATACCTTTACGTATTCTCAAAAAAAAAATTTTTGTAAAAAAAAATTTAAATCCACAGCTGTTGACAAAAAATTTCAATTAAAAATTTTTTTGAAAAAAAAATTCAAAGGTTTTATTTCTTGGGGAAAAATTTCAAAATCCATATTTATTCAAAAAAAAATTAAATTCAAATTCAAATATTAAATTTAAAGACACAAATTCTAAAGGAAGGCCATTGATTGATAAGAATTAACACAAAAATCCAAATTCTTTATGATTCCTTTTTAGAGAATTCATAGTCCATATAGTCAGTTGCTTTAAATCAGACAAGAGTCCACAGCTGAATGGAAAATACAATACATCTGTGTTTATTTAAAAAAGTGAACCTTGTATGTTTTTTACAATGTTATTAGAACAATGTTAGACAGTAAAAAAATAGCAAACATAGCAGATTTATTTTGTAACTCTTTCTCTCTTTCTATTTCTGATGACGTCATTGGTAAAATGTAAAATATAATTATTAGTCATAATATTCTTTATAATAGATAGTTTAATATACATACGTATATCCTATAAGAAGCTCTCAAATTAGTGCAAGGCAAGTACATAATTTATGTCTCAACTTTAATCTTGAATTATGCAATAACTACAGATTTCTCCTTTATAATATTTTCCAGACAGTTACTTTTGGCTTTGAAAATAATTTTTTTTTTTTAAACTCAAAGTTTTTTTGAGGGTATTTTGAGATAATGACGACAAAAGGGGGTGCAGTCAATAAATCTGAAATCTGTAATTATCGATCAGTTCCTTTCCTTTATAAGGGTAATAATGTAGTTTTTCGAAATATTCACAAAAAATTTCAAATATTTAATTTTTTGTAGAAAAATTTCAAAAATACATAGGAGTTTACAAAAAAATTAGATTTTTGGAAAAAAAAAGAAAAAGAAAATCTCCTAGAGAACAAAATGAAAAAATAAATTAAATTTCAAACATTAAATTAAAAAAAAAAAAAAAAAATATTACTTTTTTAATAAGAATAAAAAATTTCTTATTTTGGGGGTGGGCTAAAGCCCCTCCAGCCCACTCCCTTCGGACGCCCCTTTACATATTATGCTGTATAAAGGTTTCAATAAAAAGTACTTCCTGAGCAGTCACATATTCTTTCAGTTCACTTCCATGATTTGAATTTAGTAAAATTATGTGAATGGAAAAAACCTCATGAATAATCAGATTTGTAGCCATAAAAGTATTTTTAATCCGTAGAGTTGGTCCAAATCAGATAATTGAAACTTGATGCATTTTTGAAAAACCAACAATTTTAAAATCTTTGTGAAATCCCCAATAAATAATCCCTTCATCATCTACCATTACTTAATAAAATATGCAGTTTATTAAATTGTGCACATTTTTTATAAAATAACTGTCACTCTAAAACCTCTCAAATCAAAAGTTATTCAAAGAGAAATGAAAAAAATTACCGTGTATTAAAATACTGAACTTTGAATTATTCAATGTAGGGACAATGGGGATCTTTACCTATCTGATATGTTTTTTTAAACTATATAAAACAAGACTTTAATTGTGGACCATCATTATGAAATAAAAATAAAACTTTTTGGATTTATTAAACTTGTTTTATTGTCCTTTCAAAAAAAGGAAATTATGTTGCCGTACCCAGTATCTATTGGTTGAAAAGAATTGTCCCATTTTCCACTTTGTTACATATTCTGTTTTTTCTTTGCCGTTTTTTCCCGGCCATTTATTCCTATAACCACTAATATACATTAACAAAATGTTGAATCGTTGTCCTTTTTCAAGTTTTAACGTCATCCAGGGCATTTTTGGGTGGCGGCTTTTTGATAAATCTTTTTTTTTTATTGCAAAATTCGACAAATGATTTTTTAAAGCACAACATTTGACAGTTATTTTTTGATCTCCTTTTATAACGTTTGAGTTCATTGTATAAATTTTTCACAAGTCATAATGTATCTTTTTATTTTGAAATTTGGGGACAGCTGAAAGTTGAAATTCAATTATTGCAATGCCAGGTGAAGCAACGCAAAGAATATGTTATTGGATTAGAAGAATATGGATCTCTACTTTTTGGAGATATTCCGACAATTAGCACTTTGGAAGATCATGAAAGTAGAAGGAAGGTCTCATTATTTGGATAAGATCGTAAGCTTGCCTCTTATGGAGTATGTGGGGTGGACGGGGGATCGGAGTCGCTACGTGGACTGAGGGATAAGGCCAGAGGAGATCATTATGTGAGACACTAGGATTTTTTAATATTATTAAGAGGTTGCAATAACTTAGTTTCAACTTTCCGCTTATTTTTTCACCAATTTCAAGATATAGAAAGAGGAAGTATGACGTGCAAGGAAACTAATGTAATGTACAATTTTTTATTTTAAAGTAACATTTGACAAAGAACCTTTTTTTTTCTTATTTCGACAAAATTAATATTGTTCATTTAGAAATTGTGACAAAAATAGTGGTATTTTTGACAAATTTGACAACAAGAAATTAGTCAGGGGGTGTACATCCCCCCCCCTCCGTATTCAGGGGCCTGGTAATAAATAAATACATATAGCACATTTATTTATTACAAAACTTGTCGTAACTGTGTACTCACGTCAATTTTGCAAAGTAGATTTTTGAGACCCTGAAAGTTACATCACATTGTGCTACTTGAATCCCCCTAAAAATTACACAGTCATATATTTAGGTATGTTTCCTTAAAAATGTGTTCCGTATTTCTTATATAGGCAGATAAAACTGTAAAATGAGAAAATATGGCTTTGTAGGTTACGTCAATATTCCTCTGACCCCACGATATAAAGGCAATTATTTGGGAAATATTTGGATTTGAATTGAAGCTCTTAACAAAAAAGCAAAGACGAAAATACGGAAAAAGAGATATTTTTTTGGCCAATCCAGAACGCTATGAGTTACGTACCCTTGTGACAGATATCAATGGCCCAAAATGAATACTAAAAACATGATTGTATTGAGCTTACATACATGATTAATTATTATGAAAAAATTGAATAATTACTTTAATAATAATTTCTTAAATTTACTTTATTTCGCAAGCCCATGCTTTGTCTTCAGAAAGTAGAAGAAGCTATTCTATTTTCTTTGATAATCGCAATTTGCATTCCTAAATGTATTTGCACTCTTATCTTAAGATACTTAAACACAGTGAAA